>NW_006921594.1:27559534-27560969 GCF_000298275.1 Orycteropus afer afer
TGATTTTAAACCATGCAGTATCCCCTTGTTCAATTCAATTGACTCTTTAACACTTTAAAGAGGTCTATTGCAGCACAGTTGCCTAGTGTAATGCATACTATACAGTATAATGTGTAATGATTACTAGCAATAAGAATTTGTACGTGTTTTTTCAGTGATACTGGGATAAAGATGTGCTGATATCTGAAAAAGCTGTTAGCCACAGGCTGGACCTATTATTTAATGGATGCATCTGATTTAATCAAAGTAGGAATCCAGTTTAGGTAGAAAATAAGCTTCAAACACAAAGATGGGGCATTGGACTATCTGTGAAAACGTGAGTGGTATGAATAGAGAGGTTTGATTCTAGCTCATAATCTCATTGGTCAGAAGTAGAAGATAAATTCAAAGAGATAGATTGAGGCCAGATTCTTGAAACATGGATTCGTAATCAAAAGAACTGCTAAATTACTCTGCAGGCAAAGGAAACCTTTGCAGGTTTTGCATATAAGCATAAATAATAATAATCACATTCAAGAATGTGTGAGAGTTAAATGTGACAATATATGTGAGCTCCAAGTCATTCACTTCATTTCAACACGGTAGCATGCTCCAAGGCTTGAACCTCATTAGATAATCAGGAGTGTGTGTCCATACTTGCCAATACCTTTTATTTGTGATGTGTAACTTTCCTGCATATTTTCACAGTTTACAGATATCTCCTAAAATGAAGTATGGAATATTTATGGAAACATAGATGAATTATAATTTCTAGCAGACAAGAGAATAAATAGAATAGAAAACAACTAAAAAATGAAAATTAAATAAAACAACAGCTTGATGCTGTGTTGAGTTCTTATTTTAGCTGTGGGTCAACCCTAGTTTCCCTTTACTTTCTCAATTCTCCATTTCAATTTATAATTGTAAACATTTTTTCTTTCAAGATAGCTAATATACATTATTTTGTTTAAACTTCAAAATTACCCTCACAATATGCATTTTTTAATTCTCATTTGACAGAGGAAGAAATTGTGGTTCATAGAGATGAAGATATGGGGTATGAAGTTTAGTGGCAAAAATGAGGGGACATATACAAACGATAAGATAAAACAGAAAACTCCTACTCAGAGATAGAGCTTTCTAGTTCCCCTAAATTTCTCCATGATAACAGCAGCTGTGGGGAGCATCAGCTAACCAGGGAAAGGATACATGATAGGTAGATAGATAGACACACATCCCTACCAGGTACTACTTGTTTCAGATTCATGGTTACCCCATGTGCATCTGAGTAGAATTGTGCCCTGTAGAGTTTTCAATGTCTGATCTTTTAAAAGCCAGGACTTTCTGCTGAAGGACATGGACTTGAAGCTCCAGCCTTTACACTCACATTAACCTTTTGCAACACTCAGAGACTAAACACACACACGCAAATATCTCTTACACAATATATATTTAC
>NW_006921594.1:27561379-27562883 GCF_000298275.1 Orycteropus afer afer
TTTTTTTTTTAAGGAAATAATTCACTAACACAAAATTTTTAAGTTTCATGTAAAGTTGCACTTAAGTGTTAATTATTCAGAGTATAGTGTCAATTTATAAAGATTATACACATTAAAAAATAAAGTATTAAAATATAAACTGCTATATATAGATAATTAATTACTTATGTCAAGATAAGCCTCATATCTCATGAGAATAGAACAATTAATATTCTGCATCCTTGAATTTAGAAAAATGAGTAAGAACTTACTGGGATTTTTCATTTTGCTTTAGATAATTACCTTCATGGCTTTGGATGTAAAACTATGAAGTTGTTAATAAGCTCCTTAAAACTGTTTTTTGAGAGTCAAGCAAAGAGTAAATATAGAGATACCTTTTAGTGATAAAGTGTTTCCTCTGAATTACCTGCTAAATGGTATTCTCTTCATGGATACTTCAAAGACTGTCCCATGGATTGTATTTTAGAATCTCCTAACAAGCTAAGCAGGCAAACAAGCAAAACTCTTCATATTTGAAGCTTTACCAAAACCTGAAATTTCTTCCTCCTAAACTGATTGTACAAAAAGAAAGGAAAAAGAAACTTCTACTGCCAGCAAACTCATCTAAGACACCTTGGACACGTTACTGACCTATCTGTCAGACATTGCTAACCTCTTTGTTCTCTCATCACCAGCCACTCAGAGCACCATTATCTCTTTAACTTCATCCCGAATTGGATACTCACTGATTATTTCCACTGTTGTGTGTGTAAATTTGGCTCCTGTCTTCTCATTCTTTGTTCAGCTGCCTTATCTTTTTTGACAAAATATATTTGCCCCCTCAGCTGCTGCAGACATTTCCGGCTTTCTATCTTCAGTCATACTCCTGGGCTAAGATTCCCTCCTCCAATTTCCGCTTAACTCACTGTGAGTGAGTAATAGTCACCTAAGGATTTGGTTCTCCAGCAACCCAGCTATTTTTCCTTACAGACAATTGCTCTCACATGCTCTTCTTAAATTTTAAGTTCAAGTCTTGATTTTTTGGCACGAGTTGAATAGGAATTCTTGATTCTACAGCTTTCATGCTTATGTGACACGGCTGCTGCAGATTTGGAGGCCGTGGCATGAGGTTGAGGGGGTGGATATAGTGGTGACTAATGAGTCACTCACTTAGAGGATTCAGTGATGAAAACTGAGCCCAGAGAGACACACAAGAGGCTCTGTAAGAATATGAGCAATATTATTTCATAAGTAAAAAACACCTGACTAGAAAGCAAGACGTCTGCAAACATTCCCCCTATTCACTCAGGATATCATCATGTAAGGTTTCCTTATATCCTATTATCAAGTGGTTAAAACTACAAGTTAATATTTTAGTGTGAAATGAGAATACATTTTCAAAGGAACATTCAGTTGCTTTGGTAGTGTGTTGCATGAGTGGCCCCAGTTCCCTCTTTCTTTGCACTCACGCCCTTTGCCACATGATTTTGCAGTTCCTGCCACATAGAGGGCTGAGCATATTTCC
>NW_006921594.1:27563388-27565024 GCF_000298275.1 Orycteropus afer afer
AATCGTTACCAGGAAAAAAATACAATAAACAACCTTTTATTATTAAATCTAATAACAGATATTTGCTCATAAAACTAGGTTTTAAGAAGTCAGCCTAGACTTTTCTCAATCTAAATTTATAGTTTTCATTTACCAGTAAAATTAACTTCCAGAATCATGACTTTAACATGTTGGAGATGGTTAAATTTGTCTCTGAGTCTCCAAATGCAGACAGTATACCATAGTTGTTAACAGCAGGAGATTTGGAATCAGACAACTGTGGATATAAACCCAAATGTGTTACTCTGATTATTTGTCCTTGGAAAGAAATTAAGATTTTCTGAGGTTCAGTTTTTTTGTCACAAAGAAAGAGATTAATAATAGTACTTAATTGCTTATATATCTTTAATTACCAAATCTGGGAAATAAAAGTGGGTATCATTTTATTCTAAGAAGGATAACAGTAATTAAAAAGATTTTTATCTTTTTTTCTATTATATCTCATCTATTTTCTATCATATATTTTTGAAAAATATTCCATGAAAAGACATTAGCTGCAAGGGAAAAGAAATCAGTAAGAGAGTCTTCAAGGGTAATGAAAAAGCACAGCTAAAAAATGTCACTGAAATATTTGGGTGTGAGATCAGGAGGAAAGAAATGGAGCTTACACAGAATCTTATGGGCAGCAGCTGAAATTCCTTCAAACTTTATGAGTCTATATTGTCAGTGGGACATACATCAGTAACAATTTTGTGGAAGGCTATATGTATCAAAAATGATAGCGTGGCTATCTTTTACCCAGCAATCTCTATCCCAAGGATGGAATCCCAGAGAATGGCAAACAGATATGTGTGCAAAGACATTTACATAAAGATGTGCACTGTAACAATGTGGGTAATAGTGGACATGGAAAGTATGTATGTTTATCAAAGAAGTTATGCTCAAGTAAATTACAAAATATTCAAATAATTAAACACTATGTACCTATTCTGGTAGCATAGTGCCTAAGGCACTTGACTGCTTACCAGAAGGCTGACGGTTCAAACCCACCAGCCACTCCTCAGAAGGAAGGTTGGGCAATCTACTTCTGTAGTGATACCTCCTCAGAAACCCAAGGAGGGGTCACTATGAGTCAAGTCCAACTTGATGGCACATAACATAAACAACAACAACACCTATTAAGATGTATCTATATTAAGCACATATTTTATACATATGTATTTTATAACATATGTACGCTAGATGTATGTGTGTGTGTGTGTGTGTGTACATCTTATATTTAATATAGATTCACTCCGTCACTTATGGACATGGCTAGGTTCCAAAGACTTGGCCATTATGCAAATATTGGCATTATGCAAAAATGGAGGATGACTATATCAGATCACAAGATAGAGGAATAACTGCCAAATTATATCATGACAAAACCAACAAACCACTGAACGTCATGGCCCAGACAAATTGACACATAACCTTAACTGTCACAGCCAACATTACTCTTGCCTTGCATCTTGGCACTCATTCCTGCCAGATGTATGTTGTTCGTATACAAAATAGTCAGAGAGCAGATTTTTTACTAATGTTGTAAACACAAAATATTGGATAATGCGATAATCAGTAAGTAAAGAGTACACATGTATCTAAGGAGCCCTTCTGG
>NW_006921594.1:27565475-27570455 GCF_000298275.1 Orycteropus afer afer
GATACTAAGTGATGGCTGAATAAACATACACTCTCCCATACTCATCACAGCATAATTCATTATGCCAAAGAGATTGAAACAACCTAAGTGCCCATTAACGCATGAATGTACAACCAAACTATGGAACATTCACACAATGGAATACTTTGTAATATTAAATAATAATAAAGAATCCATGAATCACCTCCTAATGTGAATGAATTTGGAAGAAATGCTGAGTCAAACAAGTTAATCAGAGAAAGACAAATATTGTATGAGTCTATTACTATAAAATTCAAGCAAAGGTTATCACAGGGAAGGTAATTTACTTTGTTGGTTACTAGGGATGGGAGTGAAGGAGAGAGAAAATTTCTGACTAGTTAAGAATCACATACTGATTTGGGTGAAGGGAAAGGTAACATAACAATAGCGTGTGACCAGCACAATAACAATAGGGTAAAGGAGGACACAGAAATGTACACAAAAGTTATAGAGAACAGAGGCAAATACTATCACATGCACAATACTGCATTCCTAGTAGCAGCAAACACTAGGTTATGGGTGAATGCATAGACAGATAAGAAGATCAGGTGTGAGAGGTGGACAAAAACGTACCCAAGACCAAGAATAGATTTAGCTGAAGATATTCTTACATGTATACTTGTGCTACAAAAATATCCATATACAGTACAGAAGTAACAGGTTGGAGTAGCTTCTCAGAGACAAACACCTTGAGGGGGAGAGTCACCAGGCCTGCAGACTTAGGACCATAATATCAGTAGACACCATGTTCAATTGGCACAACACACTACATAAAAATCTTGCTCCATATCCTACTTTGGTGACTAGTGACTGGGATTTTAAAAGCTGTTGAGCAGCCATCTAAGATGCAACTATGGTCTTCTGTCATTTGGAGCAAAGAAGAGTGAAGAAAATCAAAGTCATTTGGAAACAGTAAGTCCAAGGATATGATGGACCACAGGGACCTCAGCCTTCACAACCCTGAGACTAGAAGAACTAGATGGTGTCAGGCTATCAATGCTAACCACTTTGAAAGGGATCAAAATGGGAGATTCTGGATAAAATGGGAGGAAAAATGGGGAATAACTTAAAAAATACAAAAATGACCAGAATTACTGGTCAAATAGAGGCTGGTGGACCCCCAACACTATGGCCCTGGGTTATCCTGGCTGACCCTGGACTCACTTCTTTCTACACCCAAATGGTAGAAAGACTTACAAAAAACACATACCCCAGGAAGATGACCCACCTCCTCTAGGGAGATGCACCCCTAGGTCAAACAGCCATTAGACAGCAGAAGGGCAGCATTTGCATAGGGAGAAAGCAGGACAGACAGGAATGCATAGATAAGAAGGACACCGGGATAGGATAGTCACAGGGAAGAGAGTTCTTTATGGTTGGGGATGGTAATCAGGGGCAGTGAGGCCAGATGTGCATGAACTGTTTGTTGAGTGTGAAATGAAAATGCTTTGTAAATTTGACCCCATATCACCATATAAATAAATAAATACAAATAAAGTATGTGATTGCTCATGTATAGGGATTCAGAGAACTTATCATGTGCTTGTGGCAACTGGACTTGCCACCCTGTCATAGCATCTGCATGTGACAGAACTGTGTGCAATATGGATCCCTGTATGCTATAGGGTACAGGGGAGATATGCAAATGCTTGAAATATCAACTGATACTTCAAAGTGGCCATTTGAGGAAAAGTAACATTATTGAGGACACTAAGGGTGGCAAGTATCAAGCTATATTATTCACATATGCTCCCTGCTCATTCTCCTATTAATTCTATGCAGTGATAGCTGTGATTCATTGAATACTTTCTCTAGTATTAGGGCTGCACAGAGTGCTTTAGGGTATAACTTCATTTAATCTGTGGCCAACTCAGTGTGGTTGATATTATTATTCTTATTTTTGATATGAGTAACTCAGAATCCTCTGAGAAGCTAAGTAATTCACCTAAGAGTGTACAATAATAGGTGGAAGTGCTAGGATCTGAAACTTTGTAGTGTTGTAGATAAGAAGCTTAGAATTTTATTCATTTATCTATGCTACCCATCCTTAACAGCACAATTTTCTGTCATACAGAGACTTCTCTGGGCAGTGAAGAGAGGTTTTTGTCCTGAATTCAAAGTGAGGGAACTAACTGAACTCCAGCTGTGCCTCACCAGATTGTCTGGTATAGTTTCACTCCAAACCAAAACTTACTGCCTGCAAGTCAATTCCAACTTATTGTGCCCCCCTTTGGGTTTCCAAGGCAGTATGAAGTAGATCCCCCACTCTACCTCCCGTGGAGTGCTGGTGGATTTGAACTGATAACTTTCTGGTTAGCAGTCAAATGGCTTAGGCCTTACATCACCCTAGCTCCTCCTTAGGGTTTCACTGTTGTTGTTATGTGCCTTGGAGTGGGACCCGACTCATAGTGATCCCTCCTTGAGTTTCCAAGGCAGTATCATACGGAAGTAGATTGCCCAAACTTCCTTCTGAGCAGCGGCTAGGGAATATAATTTATACAAATCCTCTCAGCCCCATCTGACCACTCAACCCAAGACCTTTCCTGCTCCAGACCAGGAAATGGTTCCTCTCACTGAGCCTTTCCCAGTGATGGTAGTTTGAATTTCAGTGGTAAAAGCAGATGATGGAATATTTCATTACATGTAATGACAAATAAAGTCCTATTTCCCAATATTTCTGAGTAAATGGAGTTGTCCATAATATTATGCTATATGGAACTTAACTTTGTAGTTATTCAGTAGCAATCAAAACTTTCTTCAGTTTTTAAAGAAATGAAAGAATACATATGCAGTTAATTTAGACATAAAATATCTTTTGATATAACATTGTGCATATTAAAAAACTCAAAGTGTAAAGAGTATATGTGGGCCTACATTTAATTTCTTTGTCCTGACAATAGGAAAATTAATATTTATGCACATATTTTCAAGAGTTTAAGTTTTAATAAATTGGAGTAAACCTTAAGTTTTATAATAGTTGTTAATTTATTACTAACAGAATTAACTTATATGTTAATAGAATTAACTTTATGTCTAATATGTTCAAAGCTTGTCTAATATTATTAAGAACATACATGTAAGAGGATGTGGATATTTAGGGAAAAATGTTACCATCAAAAAATAATTTTTCAGATGTAATTTTCTCTAGTAATCAAATTCAAGAGTGACATTTCAAAGAACTGAATAAAGTACTCATGAGAAATGTTCAACACACATACCACTGGATTCATCTACCAAACATATGAACACAATTTTATCTATTTATAAGAACAAAGTTTCTATTTGAGGATATGTCTGGTATTGAAAAATATCCCCAAATCAACAAGTTATTCCAAAATTGAAATAAAGTGGCACAACTAAGGCAGGAAAAAAAAGAATAAAAAACTAAACTAAACTTTATGATCATCAAAATTAATATGGAAAAACCCATCCAAGTTTTGTAACCAATAAACTTCAAAGTGCTCATTGCAGTACTCTTCATAGTACACTGTTAACAACATTTTCCAGTTAAGAACTATTTGCAACCAGTATTGCAAAAACATTAGCGGAAATACTCACATACAATTGCTGAAAACCAGGTCTTCAAGCCGGTTCAGTTATAGGCAATGAAGTAAGACCTGCACGGAGTGGAATTTGCATTATGTCAGAGCCTAGAATGATAACCGGGTGGGGAAAATTATGGGTCAAAGCCCTCGAATAGGAGAGTTGGAAGAGGCATGGTGAGCCCTTTCAGGATCATGAAGTGGGCAATTGGATTATTGCCAGCACTACAGGGAGTGACACACATTCAAAGCAGTGTGGTGGTCCACCATCTTGGAGGAGGGCACTATTGTTTCCAGCTCTAGCAGGCAAGAGAATTGGTTGTTATGTAATATGCATGCTGTCCTTGTTCTATAAGAGAGATTAAGTTTCCAGTAGGGTGTTGACCAGTAATTTTCACCATTCCAGGTATTGTCCCAGGAACTCACATTTTGCAAACTCTGTTCTGCCCCAGTTCTGCTTTGTGGTTCATAATTGAACAGGGGAGAAATGATTTGAAGCTCTGCTGGAAACATAAAGCAGATTTATTTGGCATCTAATTTAGAGTTATTTTGATTCAAACATTAAGAAGGTAAATGAACGTATATTTTCAGAATCACAGTGAGTACAGCATATTAAACTTTGGAAAATTTTGCATGGTAATTTGAGGAATTCAATGGCAGGTTGTATAAGCTTTCACAATATAGAGTCCAGAATGTTCCCAAAGAAATAAGATTGATTTTCTGTTGTTGTTGTTGTTGTGTGCCGTCGAGTCGGCCCCAACTCATAGCGACCCTTCCTTGGGTTTCCGAGGCAGTATCACTACGGAAGTAGGATTGCCCAACCTTCCTTCCTTCTGGTTAGCAGTCAAGTACTTTAGCCACTATGCTACCAGAGCTCCCCAGATTTTCTGTAATATATTGCAATTATTTACATTATCACAAAAATCATAAAGATGGCACAGAAAATACAAATGAAAGGATATTTTCCTATATTAAAAGGAAATTATCAAATAATTAATTTTGTTGTTAATTCTGTTGACTTGGCTCCAATTCATGACAGTCGTATGTGTAACAGAATGACTCTGTGCCATTTCCATGATCTTTGATATGTTGGAGCTTATTGTTGAAGCTATTGTGTCAATCCACCTCACTGAGGATTTTCCTCATCTTCACTAACCCTCTACCAAACCTAAAGGATTTTAGAGCAACACATTGATTCAGGTGCACTGATACACTGGAAGATACAAAAGAAAGATAAACACAAATTATACCTGTAATATGCTTATAATCTAGTCTGAATC
Organism: Orycteropus afer afer; assembly: GCF_000298275.1. Classification (NCBI taxonomy): domain Eukaryota; kingdom Metazoa; phylum Chordata; class Mammalia; order Tubulidentata; family Orycteropodidae; genus Orycteropus; species Orycteropus afer. The sequence goes on from NW_006921594.1 coordinate 27,570,319, forward strand.
TTAGTAGTAAATACAGTTGATTGGTTATTTTGAAAGTACTCTATAAAAGTCTTGAATGTTGGGCTGAGAGTTTTGCCTTCATGGGGTAGCCTGTCAATATTGAGAAAATTTCAAGACATAATATACTTTAGACAGAG
>NW_006921594.1:27578955-27589779 GCF_000298275.1 Orycteropus afer afer
TAATGACCAGAATTACTGGTCAAATGGAATCTGATGAGACCCCCTATACTATGGCCCTGGGATACATTCTGGGCCTGGAATAAAACTCACTCCAAGGTGCTGGCTTTCAGCTCAGTAGTAAACAAGATGTACCATTCAACCCAGGCTGATGCACCCACATACTCTATGGAAATGCATCCCTTGGAGCAATCAAGCATGGAGCACCAGAGGGGCAATATTCACACAGAGGGAATCCAGGACACACAGAAGTGCATGACTATGAGGGGCACCAGGAGACTAGGTATTGGGAAGGGAGGGGAGGAGACTGGGTTGGGGTTGGGGATGGTAAATGGGGAGTGAAACTAAATGAACATGTAAGGTTGAATGTAAAACAAACTTTGCTCTCTAAACTTGCACTTAAAGCACAATAAAAATAAAACAAAAAGGAAAAACAAAAAATAGATATTTTAGGAATATAACCCAGTATACCCGCTGAAAGAACAAGAATTGGGGAGATGAGGATAAGAGGCCAGGGGTGAATTTTCGTGGTATCTGAGATTATGTCAAAGAAATACAGACTTTATTCAGAAAATAAGAAAAAAATACTAAAGAAAGATTTGTTTTCAAAGTTCACATGTATGTTTAATCGAACCATATAGTTCACCACATCTATGTGGTATTGTACACATAACACCTATCTATTGTTATTATTCCTATATTATACAGGAAGGAACTGAGGGTGTGTGTGATTGAAACACTTAGAAAAAATCTTAGAGGAGTGAATGAGTGATGATTTTATAATTTTAAATATTGTTTGGTATTACAGTCACAGTCAATTTGTTTAATTGTGCACAAAAATATCATATCGTAAAAGTTAATTTTGTGTGTAGAAAATGCACTCTTGATTGCAATGAATGGAAGGGAATTTTTTTTTCCTTTATAATTAAGGAAATTCATGGAAAGTTAACTAAAATCATTTCCTAGAACAACTCTTAAGCATTTGTATCATTATATATTTTGAAAAAGAATCCACTCTAAAGCTTTAGTCTAAGATGACATGGAATAAAAAAACACAAACAAAATAAACTCTTTCTATAAGGAAATAAAAGAGCCCTGATGGCACAATGGTTAAGCACTCAGCTGTCATCAAAAGTCAGTTGTTTGAAACCTCTAGTTGCTGCATGGGAGAAAGATGTGGCAGTTTGCTTCTGTAAAGACTGCACACTTAGAAATCATATGTGGAAATCATACTCTGTCACTATTAGTGACACTACGAGTCACCGTGAGTTGGAATCGACTCAAAGGCAATGAATTTTGGTTTGTTTTTTATATCCAGAAATAAGTTCATTAGAAAGTGGACGGTGTTGCTATGTGCCATCAAGTGGGACCCAACTCATAGCAACCCCTCCTTGAGTTTCTGAGGCGGTATCACTATGGAAGTAGATTGCCCAACCTTCCTTATGAGGAGTGGCTGGTGGGTTTGAACCTCCAGCTTTCTGGTTAGCAGTCAAGTGCCTTAAGTCCTATGCTGGATAGTAGTTATTAATTCTAATAATGATCTGGAAAAATTATTTTTGTAGAATATATTTAAGAAACTGATAAAAATATAAGCAATATAGTATGTCAGTGTCCTTCTCTTCTAGAGAATATTAAATAAATAGGATAAAACATAATTGAATATACCAACTGCATAATAGTTTTTATATATTATCAGATAAAAATTCAATAATGATATTAGTTATAAAGTATAAGAACTAAAGTTATTTTTAACTACAAAGAAACTCCCAAGGTGCAATATATTTGAAAAAAAAAAAAAGGTCATTTGCAACAAGATACTGGAATATTAACATTTTCTTAAATTCACTTTAAATATTTTAGTTCAAAATTACAGCCATAGTAAATTTACATTAGTGAAAGGGAGAATTCAATCACTGATGCAGATAATTCCAGTCCATGCATCCTGTTATTTAAAATTAGAAGGGGTTTAATTAAAATTTACTCAAAAGAGGTATATCCTGTGATCAAATACAATAGATTGAGATTAAACCTTCCATGGTGTTGATAAAGTCTTAACTAGTTCATCAAACAAAACAGTGAAAAGCCATCTAATAAATTAATCCTTCCAGGTTATTAAATGCATTTGTGAAAATAATCTGTTCACACTTAACAGTGAGGTCATAAGATTTTTGTATCTGTATCTGCTTTGACATTGATTAATTTAGAGAGAAAATTCATAAAATCACCTCCTTAATGAACCAGATATTGACCCCTTTAAACTTTATGAAAAATAATTACATTTTTTAAATGCTTAGTATTAGACTCCACCATAAATTATTTAAGAGATCAGTTTCCCCTTTTGCTGAGGTTAGGCTACAGGACAAGTTCACTCTCTTCCATGTCAGTCAATTTAGAATTTTTGAAAACCTCATTAATCATTTCTTGGAGGGTACTTCTAGGACACAATTGTCTCAGTTACAAATAGGGTCATATGAAAGTTAATGAGTCCTTTAAATAACTCATTGGTTCCTTGTTCTATTTATTTTTGCTAAGATGTTAGGGCAGAGATCAATTTTCTATGACATTAGGAAATTAAAAATAATTATCTCTAACTCTCACATCACTTTTGATTTTGTTATTAAGTATTAAAGTTTATTTTAGATCTATGCATTACAGAACCCTTAACATAAACCACAATTCTAGTATTGTGACTTCAGAATAGTAGGAAAAAGATTGACTTCATAAAGACTATAATAGGTAAGAATAAAAATGAGCAAATATGAGCCTGTTGAACAGTCAAATTTTTTTTTTTTTTCAGTTTTAAAAGAGAAAGCAGCATTGTCTATGTGTAATTTACACTGACTGTGGTAATAGTGATGTGTTAGTCAAGAAAGACTAGGTTATATGGCAGTTAAAATTGTGTCAGCACCGTATTCCCACAAAGATATAGTTTTCATTCCCACAAAAGTACTGGGAATTCCAAAAATTTCCCAAGGCCATCATCCTCCATGTGTACACAAGTACATGCATACACAGACACACACATGCATGGCTACTCAATTAAAAGGGTGGAACAGGAATAGAAAGATATCAGCAGGAAAGGGGAAGAATGAGATAAACATGACAATGGATTTTTTTTTTTTTTCATTTTCTCTAAATGTTTGCAGAGATGATACTGTTACATATTTACATATTTTAAAATATCATATTTTATTTTAAATTAACATATTTAAAATATTTATATAATCAATGCTATTGCAATTTAAAAAAAATAGGGCAGTATATTCTAATGTAGTCAAAGATACAAGCTGCTTTAATGTTGTGACTGTATCATTTCAACACATGGCTTTCTTTGTTTCCAAGTTAGGGAATGAAAGAGATTTAGATATCAAATACCAAGAGTAATTATTCAACCACACCTATTTCTGAAGCAAGGACATGTAGAGGCGTGAATAAAATATTTGGTGAGTGTTATGCTTTCTCTGGTCACCAAATATCTTTTTTTCCTTTAAATCTGCAAAGATATTTTTCATTTTTGTCCCAAGTGAAAAAACTTAAAGGATCAATGCTCTTTCCAAGTTACCCAGATCTTTGGGTGATACGCACGGAGCTCCGGTGGCATGATGGATAAGGCCAAATGCTGGTAACAAGAACATCAACAGTTCAAAACCACCAGCTGTCCACAGAAGGAAGATGGGGTGCTCTACCTCTGTAAAGATTTATAGCCTTGGAAATCCATTTGGGGGTCCTGAGTTGGAACCGACTTGATGGCAGTGTTTTGTTTTGTTTGTTTGTTTGTTTGGGTGATATGTGAGAGTCTCCATATGAAATCCAGATCGTACTACTTTTGATTTAGAGCCAAAATGACAGCTTACTGGATACACATACTCACACGTGAAGTCAATGAAAACAGGAGAACAAAAATAGAACAGACACTATTAGGAGAATGGAAAACTGGGAGACACACAGTTGCCACTGACCCATAGTAATTGGGGTCCCAGGGAGCAAGCAGTATGAGGGTTTCTACTCTAGGAGCTCTGGTAGCGTAGTGCCTAAGGCACTTGACTGCTAACCAGAAAGCTGGCGGTTCAAACCCACCAGCCACTCCTCCGACGGAAGATGGGGCAATCTACTTCCATAGTGATACCGCCTCGGAAACCCAAGGAGGGGTCGCTATGAGTCGCGGTCGACTCGACGGCACATAACAACAACAACTCTAGGAAAGGGAAATGTTCCCTCACTGGTCCTGACTGCTTTCTGGAGGCTCCTAGAGCCCACTGTTCCCTGTACTTCCCGGTTCTATCATTTGCCATTGAACTTCTTATACTGAATGGGAGTGGGTTTGGAGGAATATCCTCTACTTGGAGTATAAGAAGCTAACCCAGCCAGATTCCCACCCACAGGAAGTTTGAGGGCTTAGATCATTTAAGTCTTCAACAGTCTTTTGTTGTTTTTGTTAAAACTCAATTCCTCTGCCAAGGCAACTTCAGAAACCCAGTGAGCCTTAATGCATTGTATTCCACACACCTGTAACATGCATAGTTCTTTCTATTATCCATATGTCTTTACATTTTCACTCTATTATTTATTCTTTCAATATAAAAGATACTCAGAGGTTGTTAGAATTTCCCTGGAAAGCCACATCTACCTAAGTCTGAGCTTCACCATCTGTAATTTGACCACATTATTGAGTAGCACATTCTGAACTTGCTCTTTGCTCTGAAGCAATTTAATCTGTAAATATGTCTATAAAATCTTTTTCACTCATTATTTAGTAGGGCCATGAAGAAATTATATTCTTCACACCAAAGGGCTCTGCACTGGACTTTATCTCCTTCACTTTTGTTTGCAATATAGCCAGTCCTATTCTGAACTCAATAATTTCTTAATTTACCTTGCCACATTCAGCTATAGCAACTCACAAATATTAACATTGTGTTTTCAGAACAGAGGCACAAATTTGTTAGGCACATGATCTGCTGCTCACATTTTTCAAGGTAACATTTCTATAAGATGTTTTGCTATTTCATGAAATGAATCATCATCTTTCTAGCCTCTAATTTCAGTTCCACTTCTGCTGACATAACATTGGCTCACTAGTTGTTGTTGTTGTTGCTGCTGTTGGCTCCAACTCATAGCAACTCTACGTACAAAAGAACAAAACACTGCCTGATCCTGTGCCAGCCTCACAATACTCACTATACCAGAGCCCATCATTATAGCCCCTGTGTCAATCCATCTCATTGAAGGCCTTTCCCTTTTTCATTGACCCTCCACTTTACCAAGCATGATATCCTTTCCAGAGAATGGTCCCTTCTGACAACATGACCAAAGTAGGTCAAATGAAGTCTGGCCATTCTCGCTTCTAAGGAGCATTGTTTCAGGAGAGATTTGTTAGTTCTTCTGGCAGTCCATGGTACTTTCAGTATTCTTTGCCAACACCACAACTCAAAAGCATCAATTCTTCTTCAGTTCCTTATTCATTGCCCAGCTCTTACATGAGTATGAGTCAATTGAAAATACCATGGTTTGGGGTAGCTGCACCTTAGTCTTCAAAAAGACATCTTTGCTCTTCAGCACTATAAAGCGATCTTTTGCAGCAGGTTGCCCAGTGCAATTCGTCATCTGATGTCTTGACTGCTGCTTCCATTGGTGTTGATCATGGAACCAAGTAATATGAAATCTTTGATGATGTCATTCTTTTCTCCATCTATCGTGATGCTGATTATTGGCCCAGTTTTGAGGATTTTCATTTTCTTTATGTTGAGATGCAACCGACACTGAAGACTGTCATCTTTGATCTTCATCAGTAAGTGCTTCAAGTCATCCTCACTTTCAGCAAACAAAGTTGTGTCATCTGCATATTGCAGGTTGTTAATGAGCCTTCCTCCAATCCTGATGTCAGGCTCTTTTTCATATCATCCAGCTTCTTGGATAATTTATTCAGCATGCAGATTGAATAAGTATGGTGAAAGGATACAACCCTAACATACTTGCTTCCTGATTTTAAACCATGCAGTATCCCCTTGTTCTGTTCAAACAGCCTCCTGGTCTATGTACATGTTCCTCTTGAGCACAATTAAGTGTTCCGGAATTCCCATTCTTCTCAATGTTATCCATAATTTATTATAATCCATATAATCAAATGCTTTTGCATAGTCAATAAAACATTAACTAAATATCTTTCAGGTATTCTTTGCTTTCAGCCAAGCTCCATCTGACATCAGCAACGATAGCTCTCATTCTACATCCTCTTCTGAATCCAGCTTGCACTTCTGGAAGTTCTGTGTAACTGTACTGCTGCAAACATCTTTGAATTATCTTCAGCAAGATTTTACTTGCATGTGATATTAATGATATTGTTTGATAATTTTCATATTCTGTGGGATCACCTTTCTTTGGAAGGGGAACAAATATGGAATTCTTCCAGTCAGTTGTCCAGGTAGCTGTCTTCCAAATTTTTTGGCATAGACAAGTGAGTGACTCCAGTGCTGCATCTGTTTGTTGAAACATCTCATTTGGTACCCTGTCAATTCCTGGAGCTTTGTTCTTTGCCAATTCTTTCAGTGCAGCTTCAACTTCTTCCCTCAATACCACTGGTTCTTGATCATATGACACCTCATGAAATGGATGAACATCAACCAACTGTTTTTGGTATGGTGGTTCTGTGTATTTCTTCCATCTTCTTTCAATGTTTCTTGAATCATTCAATATTTTGCCCATAGAATCTTTCAACATTTCAACTTAAGGCTTGAATGTTTTTCTCAGTTCTTTCAGTTTGAGAACTGCCAAGTGTGTTCTTCCCTTTTTGTTTTCTAACTCCATATCTTTACACATTTCATTATAATAATTGACTTTGTCTTCTTGAGCTGCTCTTTGAAATTTTCTGTTCAGCTCTTTTACCCTGTTGATTCTTCCATTTTCTTTAGCTACTCTCTTTTAAAGGGCAAGTTTCAGATTCTCTTCTGACATCCGTTTTGGTCTTTTCTTCTCTTCCTGTCGTTTTAATGACATTTTGCTTTCTTCATGGATGATGTTCTTGATGTCATCCCACAATTCCTCTGGTTTTTGGTCAGTGGTGTTCAATGCACCAAATCTATTCTTTAGATGGTCTTTAAATTCAGGAGGGATGTAAACAAGGTCATATTTTGGCTCTTGTGGACTTGTTTTAATTGTCTTTTGTTTCAAGTTGAACTTGCATATGAGCAGTTGATGGTCTGTTCCACAGCTCCTGGCCTTGTTTTGGCTGCAAATATTGAGCTTCTCCACTGTATCTTTCCACAGATTTAGTTGATCTGATTTCTGTGTACTCCATCTTGTGAAGTCCATGTGTATAGTTGCTGCTTATGTTGTTGAAAAAAGGTATTTGCAAAGAATATGTCGTTAGTCCTGTAAAATTCTATCAAGCATTCTCCAGCGTTATTTCTATCACCGAGGCCATATTTTCCAACTACTGGTGATTTTTCTTTATTTCCAAGTTTTGGATTCCAATCACCAGTGATAATCAACACATCTTGATTGCATGTTTAGTCAATTTCAGACTGCAGAAGTTGAAATCTTCATCCTTGGACCTGGTGGTTGGTGTGTAAATTTGAGTAATAGTAATACTGACTGGTCTTCCTTGTAGGCATATGGATAGTATCCTATCACTGATGACATTGTACTTCAGGATAGATCTTGAAACATTCTTTGTGACAATGAATGCCATGCCATTCCTCTTCAATTTGTCATTCCCAGCATAATAGATCATATGGTTGTCTGATTAAAAATGGCCAAAACTAAACCATTTCAGCTTATTAATGCCTAGGATGTCGATCTTCATGCATTCCACTTGAATTTTGACAATTTCCAATTTTCTTAGATTCATACTTTGTACATTCCATGTTCTGATTATTAATGGATGTTTACAGCTGTTTCTTCTCATTTTGAGTCTTGCCATATCAGCAAATTGGAGGTCCTAAAAGCTTTATTCCATCCACATCATTAAGGTCAGCTCTACTCTTCCCTAGTCATATTTTGAGTGCCCTCCAACCTGAGGGGCTCATCTTCTGGCACTATATTGGACAATGTTCCAGGGCTATTCATAAAGTTTTCTAGTAATTTATCAGACAGTGTTTCACTACTATTCTGAATTTGTCTTAGTCTGGAAGCTCCACTGAAACCTGTTCACCATGAGTGACCCTGCTGTTATTTGAAATACTGGTGGCATAGCCTCCAGCCTCACAGTAACATGCAAGCCACCACAATATGACAAAATGACAACCAAGATAAAATAGATTATCCTATTGAAACAAATAGTGCCCACATCTCAGTGTTCAGTACAAAGGCCTATGTCTGGTTCATTGAGAATCCACTGCTTTTGGGGGGAACTCTTAGGGCATCATTCTCCTTGTAGTAATTCAATAATCCATGCTGTTCTGATATTGTGACTTCTCAACACAAAACTACTTGTCTGCACCAAACTCATTATCATCAAGTTGATTTTGATTCATAGCAATCCCCATTGGATTCCCAACACTGTAAATCTTGATGGAGGCATGAAGCAGCTGGTGGGTTTGAACCACCAACCTTTTAGTTAACAGCCAAATGACTTAACCAGTACACCATCAGAGCTCCTTGGTACTACTCCACACCACTGCCATCAAGTCAGACTTGACTCATAGCAACCTTTCCTTGGGTTTCCGAGGCAGTATCACTACAGAAGCAGATTGCCCAACCTTCCTTCTGAGGAGTGACTAGACCATAGGAAAAGAGCAACTAAAAAATGGTGGTTGAAGTTTCATTAATTTAGCCCAGAAATGAGCCACTTCCTTTCACATTTTATTCTCCAAGATAGTTATGTTGTTCAAGATAGTTATCAGGTTCAACATAACTCTAAAAGTACTTAATTTTCAGGGGGAAAAATGGATTATGTACTGACCATACAGGAGGTAGAGGAAATCCTATTTGTCCTAAATCTTTATATAGATGATAGTATCATATGTTTATATATTTTTAAATATTACTTTCTGTAACTGTATTTCCAAATGAGAAAAAAAAGGAAGGGTATTTCAATGGTTAACAGTGTTAATGTCTTTTGTTATACAACCTTGGTTTATTAGTGCCATGATTTTTGTCCCAGAGAGGTTACATGAGATCATTTTTATAAAGAACCATACATCTTTGAGGTATTCAAGAAATATTGGCTGTAATTGGGAAACATACTGCATTTGCAGTTTTTCTACTTCCCGACAAGTAATACAGGTATTTCATCCACAATTTTCTGCTAAGAAAACATGGATCCATGCCAGAGAAATGTACTTCTTTTACAGTTGGAAAAAAAAAAAAAAAAAAAGCCAAGTTTTTGCTTGAGAATTTCAAATTTAACTAGCTTCCCTAGAATTAATGTTAAATGGCCTAAAAATCAGAACTCATGGTATGACAGCACTCTAAATCAACTATTAAACTAGTGAAAGGAGGATGATGATGGAGAGGTGAAAAGGTCAGAATAAGTACAGATTAAATTTAATGACTAAAAAGATTTAATTGTGTCTTGGACAAAACCTAAAAACAGTAATTATGCTTAATAGACAAGCAGGCCTACACCAGTATTTTCTTTTAATATTTGCAAAACTCCAGGATGATTTTTGATATTTCCATATTTACCTTGCTTGATCCCTTTCATTGCAAATCGTTGACTAAATGATATAGATAACAGAGAATTCTGTCGTAATCAGAGAAAATGAGTTTTGACTTCAAATCTGATCTGAAGTCTGACTCTTTTATAGTTGTCCTGACTTCTAAAGAAACAGATTGCTTTAAAAACAGAACCTGTTAGAATGCAGACATGCTTAACATATTAAAACTCTACGATTGTTTGATCTACCAAACAATTTGAACGTATATCAACAGAAAGAATGCTCACATCTGCCACAACAGGCATGTTTACAATCAATTTAATGATACCATTAGATGTTGCTCTTCAGGGCTTGCTATTGCAGGCTATTATATAAAAACCATGTGAGATAAGTTTACCACCTGTGCACAATGGAAAGAACTATTTAAATGAATCATGTTAAATACAACTAGAACTCAATCCATTTCCTATGGTAAAACATAGTCTTAAAAACAATACCTTTACACTACACTATGCTAAACTGAAAAATACATTGAGCAGAGTTTTCTATCCCCAAACATTTTAGCTTTAGTGTCTCTGGAAAATTCTCCTAGTTGACAGGTGGATTCTTAGCTCATGTAAGAAACCCGAGCTTAAAAAGCTTTTCCAAAACATTTACCTGGTTCTTAAGCCGTCTTGGATTTAGATGTTTTGGGGCAAGTTTGTAGTTAAGTAACCATAACCTCATTGCTTCTATGCTTCTTAAAAAGAAGTGGAAATTGTTGTGTGCCTTTTGAAGACTAAAGGAATTACAGGATAATTCTTCCAGCTAAATAGATCCTTATTCATACTGTTTTTAAAGCACTTTTCCCCCCTTTTTTCAGCCAAGGAATGTATACTGTTTATTACACTTAAAACCATTCATGAATGGATTTCTAGAAATATTTTTGTTTAATTCCAATATCTTAATCTATATACCTTCTTATATTTCCAGAGAATTAGGTTGCTACTCACCAGAATTCTCAACTATTCTTTATAAAACGTTATATAACAATATGGAATGAGAAGGGAGACTGATTCATTTATTTACTGCTTTCTATGTGTATGAGCTCTGGTAGCATAGTGCCTAAGGCACTTGACTGCTAACCAGATGGCGGTTCAAACTCACCAGCCACTCCTCAGAAGGAAGGTTGGGCAATCCTACTTCCATAGTGATACTGCCTCGGAAACCCAAGGAGGGGTCGCTATGAGTC
>NW_006921594.1:27597244-27597959 GCF_000298275.1 Orycteropus afer afer
TTGCATAGTCAATAAAACACAAGTAAACATCTTTCTGTTATTCTTTGCCTTGAGCCAAGATCCATCTGACAACAGCTATGATATTCCTTGTTCCACATCTTCTTCTGAATCCAGCTTGCACCTCTGGAAGTTCCTGTCAATATACTGCTGCAAACGTTTCTGAATTATCTTCAGTAAGATCTTACTTGCGTGCGATATTGATGATATTGTTTGATAATTTCCATATTCTGTGGGATCACCTTTCTTTGGAGTTAGTGCAAATATGGATCTCTTCCAGTCAGTTGGCCAGGTAGCTGTCTTCAAAATCTCTTGGCATAACCGAGTGAGTGCCTCCAATGGGACATCCGTTTGTTGAAATATCTCAATGGGTATTCTGTCAATTCCCAGCCTTGTTCTTCACCAATTCTTTCATTGCAGCCTCGACTTCCTCCTTCAGTAGCATTGGTTCTAGATCATATGCCACTTCTTGAAATGGATTAAGATCGACCAGTTCTTTTTGGTACAGTGACTCTGTGTATTCCTGCCATCTTCTCTGGATGTTTCCTGCATCATTCAATATTTTGTCCACAGAATCTCTCAATATTGCAACTGGAGGCTTAATTTTTTTTCCTTCAATTCTCTCAGCTTGAGAAATGCTGAGTGTGTTCTTCCCTTTTGGTTCTCAAACTCCAGGTCTTTGCACATTTCATTATAGTAATTGGTTTTGTCTGCTCGA
>NW_006921594.1:27598079-27600253 GCF_000298275.1 Orycteropus afer afer
GGAAACCCAAGGAGGGGTCGCTATGAGTCGGGGCCAACTCCATGGCAAATAACATAACATAACATGTGTATGAAACTATACTAAGCCCTAGAAATGGAAATAAAAATAACAGAAACATTAAAAAGTTTTCGGTAGTTCATAGTTTATTAGAGGAGACGTTGAAGGAGCTTTCAATTTCTGATAGCAAACCCAGCAATATTTTCCCTGAAGGTCTACTGCATATCCTAGGAAAACTTCCTGATTTTTTCAGCTGTTCTCAAGAGTCATATAAAAACACAGCTTCACTAATATGATTAAAGAAATAAATGTCTGAAAGTTACTTGGAATACTTTCATACTTCTATGATCGAATATGGCAACTCAGTGTATCAAAATCAAAATCTACGCTTTTAATGAATTGCGAAGAACAAATTACCAAAAAAAAGGAAATATTAGGAGGAAAATAAAGAGTGAGGGCCCATTTCTTTGTCTCATCTTGATTAGAAATATTGGTGGCAGAGTTGTCTGCAAAGGAACCTTCATTATATATCTCTTTCAGATATAAAATCAAGTGAGTAAAAAAATATGGTAGGAGCTTTCCTGATTAGACCAAATAGAGTCAATCAAAATTTATTTTCCCTTTGGCCTTCCAGTTGTGCTGCAGATGTCCTCCTCACACTTGTAGAAAACTGCTAGAATTACTCTAATTTCTCTGTCACTCTCCCCAAGTGTTAGTGTGATGTGCTCTCTGACTTCCCTATCAAGAATGTATAGGAAGGAGGCTGATTTTGTGTGTGAAGTATGTAATAATCCACACTGAGAGTGCATTTGGCTTACCTGTCTGTGCAGCGTTTATGGTTTCATTTTCCCCTTTTGATTCTCAAGTATGTAATTGTGTAACTGAACAGTACACACCTGGCTTTGTGAGCAGTCTAGCCCAAGCTGGTAGGAAAACTGTTCACAAATCTTTAAAGTTTCGGCAACATTAATATATTAAATTAATAAAACTGTACAGAAATATTGAGCATACCTGCTGAATACAGTATGGCGATACCCTTCCTAACTATAATATACAATCCATTGTTTAGCTATATAAGGTATTTTAGAAACTGTAAAATAGTCATCACAGTATGGAAAGAAATTGAGTGTACTTGAATCAGATTTGTTTTACTTATTTTTCTGTTGCCATATATCAAGAAAATTACTTTCTAGAAAACATTAATAAACTAATACAGGATCAGAATGAAGGAATGTTTATGCTTGAAACAAATCAGTTGTAACATTTAATCCAGAGCAAGTTATGGAAAATAATTATACCTTATAAAATAATTCAAACACGTTCAAAGGTACTCAAAAATTTATATAACTGGACCTTGCCTATGCAAGCTGAAGTTAAAAGAAAGTTGTAGCTAATTTTTAATCCTTTTATCAATCTTATTTTTACACATTGACAAATTAAACCTGGTTTATCATGATTATTTCTTACCAAAGTAACAGTCACAAGTATCATCTTCATAAAGTAAAGGAAATATATATAGAAGTATGTATATATCTATATACTTCCATAAATAGATAAATGATTCTTTGTTTCAGATATTTTGTATTTATAAAGCAAATGAAGCTACTGGGTATCTTGAATGTAAGATGTAAGATTTGTGAAATACTGTGCAATTCAAAAGCCATTCCAGTAGAACTTTCCTACACACCTGATAGTTTTTTTTTTTTTTTTTCCTTTTTATCTTTAATCGATACTTTTAGTATCTTGAACTAACTGAGAAAAGCTGGTGTATTTAAGAATTTACCATTATAACAGCTGGGACTTGGGCCAATGTCAACAATGTTTATATTTTTATGCAAATAATATGCAAGTTATATATTTTTTGCCAACTGCACCCTCTCCCAAAGGTATTTCATAAGCACATTATGCTAATATTTTATGTTGTTGTTAAAAAATTAGCATAGTAAGCTTATGAAAATACCTTCCAGGGAGAGCACAGTTACCGTGCATTATCTGCATTAAAATGTCATAACTCCATTACCACTAGAGCTGAGAAACAGTCTTTCTGGTTATAACATAATTTGTGAAACACTATCTAGCTTTCTTGTTTTAATTTTTACATGTACATAGTGATTAAAAAAAAAAAAAAAAAAAAAAAACCTCACTGCTGTCGAGTAGATCCCAACTCATAGCGACCC
>NW_006921594.1:27605463-27612893 GCF_000298275.1 Orycteropus afer afer
AGTTCCAGCATTATTTCTGTTGCCAAGGCCAAATTTTCCAACTACCGGTGATTCTTCTTTGATTCCAACTTTTGCATTCCAATCACCAGTGATAATTAACACATCCTGATTGCATGTTCAGTCAATTTCAGACTGCAGAAGTTGATAAAAATCTTCAATTTCCTCATCTTTGGCTTCATCTCTTCTTACATTCACTTTAGCTACTCTGTTGAAGAATAAGCTTCAGAGTCTCTTCTGATATCCCTTTTTGTCTTTTTTTCTTTGCTGCCTTTTTAATGACTTTTTACTGTCATATGGTATCTTTGATGTCGTCTCACAACTTGTCTTTGGTCACTGATGTTCAATTCACCAAATGTATTCTTCATATTGCCTCTAAATTCTGATAGGATATTCTCAAGGTCATATTTTGGCTTTTATGGACTTGTTTTAATTTTCTTCAGCTTCAACTTAATCTTGCCTATGAGCAATTGAGGGAACTCTGGTGGCGTAGTGCCTATGGCATTTGACTGCTAACCAGAAGGTGGGGGGTTCAAACCCACCAGACACTCCTCGGAAGGAAGGTTGGGCAATCTGCTTCCATAGTGATACTGCCTCATAAACCCAAGGAGGGGTTGCTATGAATCGGATCTGACTTGATGGCAGTGAGTTTGTGGTTTGGTTTGAGCAATTAATGGTCCGTTCTTCAATCAGCCCTTGGTCTTATTCTGACTAATGATATAGAGCTTCATCATCTCTTTCCACAAATGTAGTCAATTTAATTCCTGTTTATTCCTCAGTGAGGTCCACATGCATAGTCACCATTTATGTTACTGAAAAAAAGGGTATTTGCAATGAATAAGTCATTAGTTTTGCAAAATGTTGTCATGTGATCTCCACCATCATTTCTGTCACCAAGACCATATTTTCCCACAACCAATGCTTCTTCTTAGTTTCCAACTTTCACATTTTAATAACCCATAATTATCAATGTATCTTAATTGCATGTTTGGTCAATTTCAGACTGCAGACATTGGTAAAAATCTTCAATTTCTTCATCTTTGGCTTAAAGTTGGTGTATAAATTTGAATAATAGAAGTATTAACTGGTCTTCCTTGTAGGTGTATAAATATTATCCTATCACTGAGAGCATTGTATACTGAAATGCTATTTTTAAAATTAAATGGAGTAGCATTAACTCTACAATAATTGATTTTAAAGGCAATTTTACAAGTAATCAGCTAGAAGTAAATGAAAAAGCCTATTAGTTTTTTCAGTTCTATATAAGAATCAACAAAAGTGATTTATCTTCTTGTATTACATGACCAATTGTTTGCTATTTAAAGGAAAACACAAATTGAAATGATTCTTTATACTTTTTATATACTAATATACATGCATGTAATATATACATATAAAATCATGTACAATGTACTTTTCCATTTACAAGAAGTGATTGGGGTTGTTCATTCAAGAGCACTTTTCTGCTTTAATTTTCAAGATAAAAGGCATTCTTTTAATGCCAGCCCCATACTTACTTGGTTATGTATTATACTATTAGGCAAGCAAGCTGGATTTAATTCCCAGGCCAGATTGCATTCTCCCCAGGCTACTTTGTTCAACACCTATAAAGAACAAAATTACTTATGCTACATAAAAGCACCAATTTTAGTTTTAAGGAAAGGTGCTAGTTCCAATAAAGGAATAAAGTACTACTTTGCTTTGTTTTCTGTAGTAGTTGTGGCCTTTCAGCAGGAGATGTAAACCCATCCCATAAAGGGTTCTCTTCCCAGTGTATCCATTGCTCTTTGTGTGACCACATGTTTTTCTCATAAAGAAAAGAAAATGCAGGTATTAGAGATTCTAATTATATGTTTCTACAAACTGAATTAACACGGAAATGGTAAATTGCTTGGGGGAGCATTTAACCCTGGGCCTTTAGTGCATTCAAAAGTATTTGTGTTTCTCCACACTTGGGCCCTTAAAAGCCATTTGACTACTTTCCCAGGATATCTGGGAAATAGCTACAAGACTAGGTATTTTGGCACTGTGGCAACCAGGGGAAGTTCTCCTAGCTTTCCTTGAGGGGATGTAACTTTTCATTGCTCCCAAAATCTTAGAATTAAAAGTACAGGAATGTGGCCTTGGATTAGTGAAGGTACTTATAAATGTTTACATCCATGGGCATTTGTGTGTCAGTGTGTAGGTGGGTGTTTTGAAGACACAGAGAGATTTAAAAAGCTAACGATAACGCAGAGCCATCTAAAGAGAGGTGAGGACACTGTCTTTTTCTCTTGTAATACTTGATTTCTGGAATAAGAATAAAATTGGTAGTGGACTACTTGGGATTTTTTTTATATAGTGTTATAAGATGATTATGAATATCAATTTCCATTTTAGTAACTAAACATATTTTAGGCAGCAAATAGAAAAACACAGTCACTGGAGCATAAACTTGTAACAGGACATTTTATTGTCAGGAATAATTATCTCCAAGGGATACCAGAATATTGGTTTTCTTTTGTTTCCTAATTATTATGAATCACTAATTCTGGGTCCTACTACTTCCATTATGATGTTTCCAAACTATCAGCCAAATCAATCTTTTATATTAGACCCATTTTTAAAAATATTACAAATACTTTCACGTTTTCATATACTATCATGAGATTTCAAAAAAAATAAAACTCACTGCTGTGGAGTCCATTTGACTCATAGTGACCCCTCCTTGTGTTTCTGAAGCAGTATCTCTAGGGAAGCAGATTGTCCAATCTTCCTTCCAAGGAGTGGCTGGTAGGTTTGAACCGCCAGCCTTCTGGTTAGCAGTCAAATGCCTTAGGCACTATGCTACCAGGCTATGATATATTTTTGTATTCTACTATTGTAACAAAACAACTGTGAGAAAGTATATTGGGATCAAATTCATTAAACTTTTTAAAGTTCAAAGGACATGTAGAAAAATTATGTTTTTCCATATATATGTTGAGATATATTTCTGGTGTTATTATTATTATTTTTTTTTTTTCTAATGTCAACAAGAAACAGCTGGAGTAGGTAAGACAGAGTTTTAGCTTCAGGTTTGTTTTCTTTCATCAAGAGGTCATAGACCACCTGTAAGTTGGATCTTGATGGATTAAATAAAATTCTTGTGAAATTGAATCCTGGTAATATAATAGATTGCATAAAATAGACACCTTGTATCTATCTCCCCATTATTTCATTCTCTTATGGTCCTTTCCTAATTCAAATGTGCACTTATTTTGAAATATACGATTTCTACAAAATTCTAAAATATTTCTCCGTTTCCTAAGAAACCTGTAGTGACTTTGCTCACTGTTCTGGGGAAACTTTGAACTCTCAGATCCTATTTATGACAGTTCAAAACGAATGCCTTGATAAGGCTACCAAGCAAAGTAATGGCTTGAAAAGCCTTCTGATGAAAAGGTTGGTAGGGAGGCAGTGCTAACCACATACATGGATCATGCAAGAGGTACAGGAGTTCACAGATTTTTAAGGAGCGAGGATCAAGCAGGGTCATATTGGTTACAGCCAATTGCACTGCCACATTCTTCTCCATTCACCCCCAGCAAAATCTCTCATTATGACCTATGCAATCAGTGCCAAAGCACTAAATCATGGAACTGTATTGTTCCATAGTGAGTGCTTGGCAAAAAAAGCTGGAATTTGATACTTAGTCACAGTTTGCAAACAATGTAGTTGAACCACCTGAGGGGTCACATTTTTACATTCTGAGGTAATTTATTAGTAATGGTACCTGTCAGTTAGAAATCCCCCCAAAGCTCTTTCATTACTAGACATGACTTTGATATAGAAATGGTTCAAAGTAAGAGGCAAATAAAATAAGAGCCAGATCATTTACAAAGAAACATCACCAATTCCCTTTATCCTTTCCTGATGAGCGATTTTTGTTTGTAGTTGTGCTGGAAGTGGTGTAAAGATTATGCTGGCTGAGTTATTTTCAAAGCAAGCCTCTGTCTTTGTCTATGAGGGATTGTTAAACTTCTTAATCCACGTCTATGGCTTCTTCCATTTTAACTCAAATTATGAAAAGAAGCAAACAATATGATTGAGACAGTTTATGCAATGACATCTTCCCATGCTATGGGACAGCAACTAAGAATAATCCAAGTTTAGAAAAGCTTGCAAAGCTTGAAAAAACAGAGTCCTGAGGAAGATGTTGCACAACGTCACCCCAACACACACACATACACACACACACACTATACACATATGCATGCACACATATGCAAACACTTTACATTTCTACTGCATAAAGCATAAAGACAAAAATAAAGAATTCAATAAAACAACATTTCTACTGCTGGAAGGAAATGCTGCTTTATACAAACAGATGAAGTACTTTAATAATATTTATATAACTCACTTTCCATTATGGGCTCCTGGAATTAGTATTCTTTTGTTCTTTTTTTTTTTTTTTTGCACTACTGCATTCCACTTAAGAATTTACCATTTACGACTGCTGCATTTATGGCATCACAGAATTTTACTACTAAATGGGTAAAATATTGTTATTGTCAAAACCCTTTCTAAAAGAAACTTTTTAACAATGAAAATCAAATTCTCTAAGGATTTTATGTCAGGCATTTGATAACAATGAATATAGTTTTAAGGTCAGAAACAAAATATACAGTAGAAAGCCAATCTGTCAAGTGAAATAATATGTAGAGAAGAAAACTTTGAAAGTAGCCTAGATTTTATAATTTCTGTTCATATTTAGTCATTTATTTCATAGTAATCATGGAAATAAAAAAATATAACCAAATCACAAGGTGGACAGCACAAAGTATTGTAGTAAGAATAACTAATATTATAAAGTAAAACTTATGTGCCAGGAAATATATTCAGTACTTTACTTGTAGTTTCTCAATCCTCAAAAGAATTCTATGAAATAGGTATTTTTATTATTATTCCCACTTTAGCAGATAAGGTAATTTATGCTCAAGTTCACACATACTGCCTAAATATAAATTCCTGATTTAACTCTATCAACTTATGTTGTTGTTAGGTTCTGTCAAGTAAATTCTGACTCATAGTGACCCTATGTAACAGAGCAAAAACTGCCCGATCGTGCCCCACCCTCACAACCCTTACTATGCTTGAGCCCATCCCAACAGCCACTGTGTCAACCCATCTCAGTAAGGGTCTTCCTCTTTTTCTCTGACCCTTCACTTTACCAAGCTGTTCTGGTTGCCTAGTACCGCTCTAACAAGAATATGCAACAAATGGGATGGCTTGAAGAAACAGGAGTTTACTCTTTGACAGTTTGGAGGCTTTAAGTTAGTTCAAAGTGCCAAGCTCTAGGGGCTGGTGAAAGCCCCTCAATGTTGGGGTCCAGTTCTGCCTCCTGCTCCCAGCCCACTGGAGCTAGAGGCTTTTCTTTACTCAGAGAGCTGCTGGCTGCTGAGGCTGACAAACCCAAGGTTGACAAGTAAAAAGGCACAGTCCCGATGTTACCAAACCACATGGCAGGCCATTAATCTAAGTCCATTGTAAGTCCACAGGTCGGCAGAGAATGGCAGGCTGCTGAACAATGACATGGCTACATGCAGCATCCAAGCATGCCATAAGCTAGAGACTATCCCCAAGGCTTCTCTTTATATACAGGAAGCAGACCACATCCCAAATGCAGCCACTCAGCTGCTTGTGGTAGATCCCAGCATGGAGTTGACTGCTAATCTTACCATGGGGAATAACTACCACCAGCTGCCCAGCCACCAAACCAGGCCCAGCCAAGCTGACATACAAATTTAACTACGACAACCACACAAGCCAACACCATAACCCAAATCCATGAATTCTTCAATCTTTTTTTATTCACTGTCCAGCTTTTATTAGGCAATTGAAAATACCATGGCTTTAGTTATTTGCACGTAAGACTTCAAAGTGACATCTCTGCTCTTCAATACTTTAAAAAGATCTTTTGCAGCAGATTTTCCCAATGTAATATGATGTCTGATTTCTTGACTGCTGCTTCGATGGATATTGATTGTGGATCCAAGTAAAATGAAATCCCTGAAAACTTCAAACTTTTCTCCATTTATTGTGATATTGCTTATTGGTCCAGCTGTGAGGATTTTAGTTTTCTTTAAATTGAGGTATAATCCACAGTGAAGGATGTAGTCTTTGATCTTCATCAATAAGTGCTTCAAGTCTTCTTCACATTCAGCAAGCAAGGTTGTGTCATTTGCAAATCTCAGGTTGTTAATGAGTCTTCCTCCAATCCTGGTGCCACATTCTTCCTCATGTAGTCCAGCTTCTCAGTTTACTTGCTCAACATACAGACTGAGTACATATGGTGAAATAATATAGCTGTGATACACACATTTCCTGATTTTAAACCATGCTGTATCCCCTTCTCTTCAATAAATTGCCTCTCAGTCTATGCACTGGTTCCTCATGAGCACAATTAAGTATTCTGGAATTCCCATTCTTCACAATGTTACCCATAATTTGTTATAATCCACACAGTCGAATGAATTTGCATACCCAATAAAACACAGGTAACTATCTGTGCTATTCTTTGCTTTCAGCCAAAATCCATCTGACATCAGCAACAATATCCCTCATTCCATGTCTTCTTTGAAATCTGGCTTGAATTTCTAACAGTTCCCTGTCAATATACTGCTACAATCATTTTTAAATTATCTTTAGCAAAATTTTACTTGCATCACTTTGCACAGTGATTCTTTATATTGCCTCCAACTTCTTTTGATGCTTCCTGCATCGTTCAGTATTTTGGCCATATAAACCTTCAATATTACAACTCTAGGCTTGAATTTATCTTCAGTCCTTCCAGCTTGAGAAATGTCATGTGTTTTCTTTCTTTTTGGTTTTCTAACTCCAGGTCTTGGCACATTTCATTATAATACTTTAGCGTCTTCAAAAAGAGGCAAACTGTTATGTGAATTTGATATAATTTTAAGTATACAACATCACCTGTAGTATTCTTGCCAAAATTATCTAACTTAGTCATGACAAAACACTCAGACAAATGCAGATGGTGGAATATTCTGTAAGAGAATTTGTTGTTGTTGTTGTTATGTGCCGTCGAGTCAAACCTGACTCATAGTGACCCCTCCTTGGGTTTCTGAGGCAGTATCACTATGGAAGAAGGATTGCCCAACCTTCCTTCCGAGGAGTGGCTGGTGGGTTTGAACCGCCAGCCGCCTGGTTAGCAGGCAAGTGTCTTAGCCACTATGCTACCAGAGAATTATGCTGAGGTTTTAAGAAAATTAGCATCACAAAAGCAAAAACAAAGATAGGGTGAAATAGAGGGACTGCACAAGCAGATTAAAGTAAATTAAATAGACAAGTAAAACAAATGCAATGCAGGATTTTTTAATGGATCTTAGATCAAAACAATCCATCAAATAAATAAATAAGCACTGAGCTATATTGAACATCCCAATTAC
>NW_006921594.1:27612993-27616537 GCF_000298275.1 Orycteropus afer afer
TCTTCCTTCCCAGGAGTGGCTGGTGGGTTTGAACCACCAGCCTTCTGGTTAGCAGTCAAGTGCCTTAAGCACCACATCACCAGAGCTGCCATATAGTGATTAAGGTTACTATTAATTGCAATTCTAACGTAGAAATACCACAGTAAGATTCCAAAGCTGTCAGTAAGTACCAATATATATCCTAAATAGGCTACAGAACTGGTTGATGCAAGTACTTCCAAATGTAGTACTGCTTAATAATGAAATAAAGAGAGAGGAGCCAACCATTCCTGCCTGAACATTTGAGAGACTCTTGTTAAGATGTGGTGGAGGCAAACTGTTGCTTGAATTAATTTGGGATGTAGACAATGTCCTTACACATGTTGAACAACTGTTTACTGTTGGGAAAACAATCAGAGTATTGGCCTATGTTTAACTACTTTTCAAAGTTTCATATGTGCCCTAGGTGATGGGTTTCTATGATTATTGGCATAAATCATGCAGATAAAAATCAAGAAACTCACAGAGAAGGAAAGTACCAGCAGAAGAAAATCAGCAGACTGGCAGAGACATCATATATTCAATGTATAACAAAATAATTTATATAAGCATGTTTTATATATCATAGGAAATAAAACTAAGTTTCAAAATTTGAGTGAAGATCAAGAGACTTTAAAATGTCTGTGAAGACTTAAAAAAAAGAACCTAATGGAAGCTTTAAAAATATAAATGTAATTTTATTGCGTTGAAGTAGAAGCAATCTGAAGAAAAAAATTAAAGAAAATATTCACAATGCAATCCATAGATAAAGTTTCAAATATCAAATACTGATTATGAAATATGGAAGATGGATTAAGGAGTCCTTTGGTACTGCAAATGGTTAACACACTCAGCAGTTATTGAAAAATTGGGTGTTTAAGACCACCGACATGCATCTCAGAAGAAAGACTTGATTATCTACTTCTGAAAAATCAGTCACTGAAAACTGCATGGAACCGAGTTCCACTCTAATGCAAATTCTGTCACCATGAGTCTGAGTTGACTTGAAGGCAACTGCTGGTTATTTATATAGTAAACATAATTTTGATGATACTTTTGCATCATTGTCTAGCATAAGTTAGCAAAAGGAATATGTGTTTTCTGTTCTGTGTCCAAATATTTGTATAATAGGCAACATGACATATGTATTCTTTTAATACACAAAACAAAACAAATTTATCATTATGGTCTGAGATTTTAAGATTCTTGATTTGTATTTCTCAGTTTATAACAAAAAGTCGTATAGGCTTACTAATTAGTATGTGTTGTTGCTACTGTTATGTGCTGTCCAGTCAGCCCTGACTCATAGCGAACCCTCCTTGGTTTCCTTACTAAAAGGTAAGATGAGAAATTCAAAGTTTTACAAAACTAAGACAAAGTTATACACCAACAATATAGAATAACGATTGACTTTGTTTTGTCTGATTCTGAATACAAATTGTGATATATTAAAAAACTATGCAAAAATTATCAATCGACTGCTCAATAAATATTTATTGAGTTTATTTTACATTGAAACTTCTAGTATTTCACTGAATATAATATCTATAAACTTTGCCATGTCACACTCCATGAATTTCTTCCCTTTTTATTTTATACATACATAGACAGGGAGAAACTCTCAACATTTAACAGGTCATTGTAGAGAGGAATCACACAGAACTTTCTAGGTGACATGTACTGAAAAGTGTAGTTAACCATTTAGGACCTTAGATTCCTTACATGTGTATTGATATATTAGGATGATATCCTATTTCTGGTAGGGTGGCATCTATGGGTTCTCTATTATAATGAAATGAGACAAATCATTCAATGCTTATAAAAGTTATAAAACTAATCAAGGCATATGGTAAAGAAAAAGTGTGTTTTTCCTTTGGATCTCTGTATGCCCAGCATTGTGCTAGCTGATTTATGTCTTCTTTGATTTACTTTTGAACAATGACCAAGGTCGTGTCATTTTGAAAAGTAAGCACAAACAAAACAACAAGACAATCAAAAAGATATTTTAACTGATATTCTTTTTAGATTCCTGTCTTTCAACATGCAAACAGGTAGAATCCAATTTCTTCATTTCCCTATCCAACCCAGCTCTTAACATTCTAAAACTGACTATCATCCTGTCCTTCCTTACAAGAAGCAGTGAGAGATACTTTTTATTGTGTGCCTGTGATTTCTTAAAACCTATCCCAGGAGCTTTATGGTATTTCATTTAATGTAAATGTGTCTGATGCCATTTTCCTCACTTCCTACCCTGATTCATATCATGATCAGTGGTATCATGGCTTATGATATCACTGACCATTCATTATTGGGAGATCCTTTGTCTCTGGATTTAGAGATATCACACATTTCAAGTGCATCACCCTCCTTACTCAATTCCTCATTGTGATGTGGAAAAGCACAGTTCTATAATATTCTAATATTCTAATTTCCTCCCCTTACCTCCCCACACACAAACCAACCCCTTCACTGTTGAGTCTATTTCAACTGATAGTCATGCTGTGGAACAGAGCATAACTGCCTCAATAGTGCTTCCAAGACTGTAAATCCTTATGAAAGCAGACTAACACATCTTTCTCCCATGGAGCAGCTGTCTGGTGGGTTTGAACCACTGACCTTTTCCTTGGCAGCTGGGCACCATCAGGGTTCCTAATTTGCTTTCAGACCTTCTAAAATCTTTCAGAGCCCACAAATTATAAACTTTCTGAAGGCACTTTTTGTGTAATATACTTTTTGTTACTTACTTGGCATTTTACAGCAGTCAAAATGTTTTTAAACAGAAAATTGAAGGGAAAACAACTTTGATACTAAAATATTTAAATTAAGATGTAGGGATTCTCAGATGAAGATTATGCTCTTCCCAGAAACTCGATTACTCACTCAATACAGAAAACACCCATTTTTTAAAAGTCTTCTTGGATTAAAAAAATAAATTTTTAATTTATATGTGTTCAATTTAATAGCTCTTCAATGACAAAGATAGAACAAATGTGTTTTCTCAATCACCATATTGCATGGACCAAATTAGATAGGTAAGGAAAATTAAATTATGGTATATAATTTGTGGAACTAAATTAATTTAAACTCAAAACATTTTATTTAAATATTAATTTAAGCATTTAAATATCAAATTTAAATCAAGTTAATATATCAATCAAATTAATCTAGATGAAAACTATAAAAAATATGTAAGAGTTTATTGTCTCAGTGAGTTATGTACTGGATTCTAGGCCTCTTTTATTATGAAGTATAAAATGCAATATTTTAATTTGTTGTTGTTGTTGTTAGGTGCCATCAAGTCGTTTCTGACTCATAGCGACCCCATGCACAGCAGAACGAAACACTGCCCTATCCCGTGCCATCTCCATGATCCCTGTTGTACTTGAGCCCATCATCGCAGCCACCAAGATGTCAATCCATCTTGTTGAAGGCCTTCCTCTCTTTCGTGGACCCTCCACCCTACCAAGCACGACATCCTTCTCCAGGGAATGGTCCCTTCTGACAACATGACCAAAGTAGGTGAGAC
>NW_006921594.1:27616637-27638531 GCF_000298275.1 Orycteropus afer afer
ATGTCAGTTCTTGTCATGGTTCTCACTTCTTTAGGATATATACCTAGTAATGGAATGGTTGAGTCAAATGGTATTTCTAATTCCAACTTTTTAAGGAATCACCATACTGATTTCCACAGTGGTTGTACCATTTTACAGTCCCACCAGCAGTGTATGAGAGTCCCAATCTCTGCACATCCTCACCAGCATTTGTTATTTTCTGTCTTGTTGGAGTTTGCTACTAGTGCTGGAGCAAGATGGTATCTCATTGTTGTTTTGATTTGCATCTCTCTAATAGGAGCTGGGTTTCAATAAACCAAAACTACACTCACTGCCATGGAGTTGGACCCAACTCATAGCAACCCCTCCTTGGGTTTCCGAGGCAGTATCACTAGGGAAGTAGATTGCTCCATCTTCCTTCTGAGGAGGGACTGGTGGGTTTGAACCAACAGCCTTCTGGTTAGCAGTCAAATGCCTTAGCCACACAATTTAATAAAGAATATTAGGATTACAAGTCCCTGAATGGTACAAATATTTAAGTGCTGGACTACTAACTGAAAGGTCAGCAGTTCCAACTCCCCTAGAAGTTTTTCAAAAGAGAGCCCTGGAGATCTGCCTCTAGAAGGTCATGGCCATGAAAACCCTGTGGAGTGCAGCTCTACTCTGAAACGTACGGTATTGCCTCACATCGGAACAGACTCCACAGCAACCGGTTTTTGGTACTAGGATAACATTTTGGGGTTAGTTATAAAACAGTTAATGTCCAATAGGGCAATAAACTATAACCTTTGGGGTTATGTTTTCAATCAGATATATGTAATTTGCATCTGTACAGACAAAAATCTACAAGCTAACCTTTGCTATTTTACATCTCTCTGAGCATTACAAAATAGACCAAACAATAGCAGATTGACCAGAGTTATAAGAGGTGTGATAAAAGAACACACAGTAATCTCTTTTGCCTATTTCCAAGTTTTAGAAAATTTTTATAACATTATTAATCAGAATTAAAATTCTTATATGTGGTAAAAGAGTTGTCCTTTATGAAGGAGAATATTCTAGCTTTTAGAACATATATGCTGAAATATCTTGGGATCATATTTCATTATTTCTACAATTTACTTTCAAATGGTTCAACCAAAAAAAGAGCTTGGGGATGAGGAAAAGAAAATTTGGCAAAACTGTCAGTAACTGATGAATCTAAGTAATGAACATTCCTTTTAAGTATATTTCAGCTTGTTTGTAGGTCTGGAATTTTTCCAAAATCCACATTTGGAGATTAAAAAAATTAAAATATTTGTTTCTGAAATTCTTTCTTATTTCCATTTTAAGGTGATATCAGTTTGCTTATATGCATGTCCTTCATGGGAGGTGGAATAGCTTGGAGCATAGGCTCTGAAGTGAGAGTTTTATGAGCAAGTGTCAAATATCAAAAATAATGCTTACAAGCTGCGTGCCATTGGGAAATTTAATTATACACTCTGTGCTTATTTTTCTCAATTATGGGATAATAATTGTATCATTCAAGTTACTTAGCATGAATTTAATACTCAATAAGTGCTATCTAAATCAATAATTTTATATGTTACTTCTATACAAATTAGACTGTTGTTGTTATGTGCCATCGAGTTGGCCCCGACTCATAGTGACCCCTCCTTGGGTTTCTGAGGCCGTATCACTACAGAAGTAGATTGTTCCACTTTCCTTCCAAGGAGTGGATGGGTAGGATTGCCCAACTTTCCTTCTGAGAAGTGGCTGGTGGGTTTGAACCGCCAGCCTTCTGATGAGCGGTCAAGTGCCTTAGGCACTATGCTACCAGAGCTTATACACACACACACACACACACACACACACAAGTAATCTAGACAAGCTTTTATTGACCTACTAAAACATCCAGCAACTTTTGTTATTGGCTGGACATTTATGAGCTTATTGTGTTGGTGCTAGTTATCCTTGCTAATCAGCATCTATGAAAGACAGTTACATAAACATGACATTTTTTAGTCAATGCGAAGTTTCAAAATTGGAAAAATCCTCCAAACATAAAGCTTTGGGTATAAAATAAGTGAATAAAAATGAGCTTTATCTCAATTAGACTATCACCCTTTAGTTAGAATTCAGATTGGAAAAATTATAGGAATTTGAGATTCAGAAAAATTTATCTAAGTGCCTTTATAGTTTCTTCCTTCTCTTTGAAATTAGCCAGGCATAATTTAAAACAATATTTAGAGAAGGCACTGAAGTAAAAGACAGACTTTCAGAGGGAAAGATGATGAAGAGGCTATTCATTTATTTTTAATCCATATGGAACTGCAACTCTAATATAGTTGACTAATTAGAAGAAAGATTATGTTCCAAGGAGGAATAAGATTCAATTCCTGGCTTGTTCATTAAGGATCCCATGGCACTTGCAATTTTTAAGTCCCAATCCTTTGAAAAAGTTTAATTTGCTTGATTACTGTAACTAGTCATAATCTCTTTAAATTTAGGTCCTGTACTAAACTTCTGTTTAATTTGGCTACATTATCAATAGTTACTTAATTCCTGTTTAGAGAAACTACTCCAACTGTAAACAGCATTTTACTTACATTGTGATTTTATAATACACTGTTTTATTACAAATAATTAAACATATTTAAGATACACTGTACTCAATACAAGACTCACTACAATATATAAGTTTATGATAAATAGGAAATAGTTACTATACTGTGTGGTGCAGAACTGTTAAAGTGATGTAAACTTTCCTTTACATAGCTCCAAACCATAGCAACCTTATGTATAACAGAATGAAACATTGCCCTGTCCTATCATGGTCGTTGGTACCCGATAGGAGGCAGAAATATTTACTTCAAAGTTTATGAAAAACAGAACCAAGGCAGATGATTTCTAAATTCATTTCTTCACACCAAAAAGTTGTGACTAATTTGTTTTTATTATCCAATTTTGTTTTATTTCAATAATAAAATTAATTCTTCTGAATATTGCTATTCAAACTTTTTTAAACAAATTTTACAGTGATTTAAATTGATTAATATTGTGGAAAACATCTCTATTAAACAATGGAAGTTACAATACTAGTTAACTTTAAATATGGCATTTTATTTTAAATTATTTTATAAGCTATTACTCTAAGAATGAGTTAATCCCAAGCATAAATTTAGATGTGAGGAATATAGCGACCTAATCAAAATTAGTTTATAGGTAAGAACATTGTTGTTGTTATATGCCATCGCGTCAGACCCGACTCATAGCGACCCCTCCTTGGGTTTCTGAGGCGGTATCACTATGGAAATAGATTGCCCCATCTTCCTTCCGAGGAGTGGCTGGTGAGTTTGAACTGCCAGCCTTCTGGTTAGCAGTCAAATGCTTTAGGCACTACGCTACCAGAGTTCCTAAGAACATTGTAGTAGTTATTAATTTTCTTTTTGTTGATGTGCACTCTTCATAGATTACTTATCTTCTAGAGGAGAGTCAAAAAGTTTTAAATTATAGAATCATACAGAATTATAGTTGAATACTGAATTAGTGTATTTGACAATCCATACATGGCAAAACTAGGCAAAAACCACTATTGTAATCACTTTACAAATATTAATCTTTTCTCTTAAAAACCATATGAGGCAATTTGATAGTTACAGGGGTTGTCCATACATGGTTGTTTTTCTCTTTTGTGGTGTAAAATAGGAATAAGTTTTTCCACAAACTGAAAGTTTGTGTGGTTATATGACATCACCCAGACAATGAAATGTAAGTGACAATGATGTATGTCATTCTGAACAGAAGCTCTAATAGCCCAGTGTGAGGTTTTCTCTATTCCCCTGCCTGTACTGTTTGAGAAGGCAGTTGTCTATATGGAGCCTGGGTCTCTCAGTGACTACTTTAAGTAGTGCTCCCTTACTAATGGTGCAAATGTAGCAAAAGCAAGAAAGAAACATCATTATTTTAATTCACAGTTATTTGGGGAGTATTTGTTATAGCAGCACAACCTCAGAAAACAAAAACAAAAACAAAAAACCTAAACTCACTGTCACCCAGTCAATTCTGACCTCTAGCCAACCCTATAGGACAGAGTAGACCTGCCTAGAAGCACACTGCATCATCTCTCTCCCACAGAGCGACTGGTGGGTTTGAACCACCAACCTTTAGGTTAGCAGCTGAATGCCTTGACTACTGAATGACCAGAGCTCCTGACCCAGGATTGGACCACATTAAATATTTATTAATTCAAGTTTACAATAAACCATGGTAATATTATGCTTCTAATTCCATCTCAGAAATTAGCAAAATAAACCTAACAGTGCACTAATTATGTAGTTAAAGGATTAAGAGGGATTTCAAGATCTATTCAATCTGCTCTTCTCCTTTTAGGTAAAGTGATTTGTTTTCCATGTTTCAAGAAGGAAATGCTCCATCCACCACCTTTCTCCACTCCCAATTTTAACCCCTGAAGTCATAGGAATTTTGAATCATACAACTCTAACCTAAATATCTCTTCTAGTGCTTCAATCTTTTCTCCTTCTTGACTTAGCAGAGAGAAACTCATCATTATATTCATGGATATATCTTATAATATACTTAAAGAATTTTATATCTGCTAACACTAATCTGTACCTTTTCGGGATAGTTTACCTTTTATCTCTATGTTACATTTTCAAATCTTTAATTTTTATTAATCTCCAAATTGTAGTGATGGTGAATAATGGCAAAAATATCATGGACTGCCAGAATAAACAAATCTGTCCTCAAAGAAGTGCAGCCATGGTGCTCCTTGGGAGAAAGAATGACCCTACTTCATCTCACCTACTTTGGTCGTGTTGTCAGAAGGGGCCATTTCACCTGCCACTTCTCAGAAGGAAGGTTGGGAAACCTACTTTCGTAGTGATACCACCTCGGAAACCCAAGGAGGAGTAGCTATGAGTCGGGTCCTACTTGACAGCACATAACAACAACAACAACAAAGTAGAGGGTCAGCAAAGAAGGGAAAGACACTCAATGAGATAGACTGACACAGTGGCTGCAATGATAGGCTCAAGCATTGCAGGGATTGAGAGGCTGGCACAGGACCGGGCAGTGTTTCATTCTGCTGTACACAGGGTGCTATGAGTTGAAGAGGACTTGAAGGCACCTAAGAACAGAGGATGTTGGCTTTATTGTTTATATATATGAAAGCCCTCATTTTAAATGGAAACAGTAAAATGTTGGCTGATGAATGAGTAACCATAGTTTATAAGCCTTCTGCTTGAAGAAGGGTAAAAAGGTTGACTGAGAAGGTGTAGTGGTATGGATAACCAAAGGATGGATGTACCAGAGTGAAGCCTATACCATCTAGTAAAGAAAAAACCATGCTAGAGATACTATAGGATGTTGAATTATTCCATTATTTCAGTGAATGCTTTCCCATTTCTCTGTTTTCCCTATAGGCAGGTGAATAGAAGCTGGAGAAGTTCTATGTGATTCCCTTTGTTCACCTACCCAGCTCCTCCAAACCCTCTCCCACCACACACCCAAAGAATGCTATCTATACATCTTATTTTTATTTATTTGCCTATATTATTATTTCTAAAACATCAAAGAATGGCTATGAATAAGAATTCCAGTGTCTTATAGCAAAGGAATTGTTGATAAAAATCTGTATGACTTTGAGCTAATGGAGATTCAACACACAGTTTGAAAATGAAGTATTCTCCCAAATGAAGCAATGAATAACTCTTAATATGTTACCTTTTCCAATTCTGTGAAAATAATTGGACTATCAGTTCCAATCACAGTGAATGTTGAGTGATAGATACCAATAAACCACATAGGGACACCATAAATACCAGTAGAGCTGGTAACTTGTGCTATTACAACACAGGTAAACTATTTTAGATGAGCAAATACATAAGGAAATAATTATGAGAAAAATACATAGGTGTCAATTATAATGGATCATTATGACTCATGGTCAATGGGTCTATATTCGAGAATCATTGTAGACTGATTCAGAGTCCACAAAATTTAAGGTAATAAATATTATAGTTTGTGATTCTAATATAATCTTTAAAAATAAATACTGGTAGCATATGTCTCTTCCTTTAGAAAACAAAATTCTCCTGAAAATCCTTTCAGTGTCATCAACAGCCTAGTAAATTATAGAAGAAAGTACTGCTGTCTTCCTCACTTCCTACCCTAAGTAATATCAACCAGACACACACTTCCTGATGTCTCCAAAGAATATAACTACGTATGATAGCTGTTGTTGGTATTGTGTGCCACTGAGTTGATTTTGACTCATAGAGAACCTACCAGACAAAGCAGAACTGCCCCATAGGGTTTCTTATGAGAGCAGAAAGCCAGGTCTTTTCTCCCATGGTATTGCTGATGGGTTTGAATTGCCAACCTTTCAGATAGCAGCCAAAGGCTTAATCATTGTACCACCAGGGCTCCTTAAAGATGATAGTAGAAGAATCCTATTTTCTCAATGTGACTGAATCACCAATATGAAAGAATGAAACAAAAATTCATTTTTATTACTTTAATTCTAAGAATGTGTTAGTATATATAAAACTATAATTATAATAACTTGATTCAATAAATAACTGCTTTTCTATATAAATCTCTAAGCATTTAGATAATCAAGCTACTTATTCTTTTTAGACGTGAAGTTACCACTTCTTTGATATGAATTTGATGTACTTGTTTTATACTTGTAAACTCTTTGAGAATTTATCTTCAGTAGTTATTATAAATGTAAAAAATAACTGTGATATGTGAAGATAAATACTTACTAAAATGTAGTCAAGAAGATAAACAGTGATATTTTACATTATTGACAAAATGATTTATTTTTTATACACATCTAATTTCATATCTGCATCTTTTTTCAATTTTAATGACCATGCATCACAGAGATACTTAAGTATTAGTTTACATTCATTCCTGTTTATAAGTAGGCTATAATTTTCAAACTCTGTAAAACTCATCTGAATATTGGCTTTTTTGACATTTTAAAAAAATAGTATTTTTCTACCATCACTTGTACTCAAAACACTGCCTAATATGACATTATCTGTGAATTTCTTCAGCATAAAATCTGAACCCCTCTCTTCTAAATTGCTTATGCAATTCTCTATTAACTACTTCACATCAATTCTATATATAATCTACCACTAATAAGGAAAAATAAAATATGATCAATTCAAGATAGACACAGCAAACATAGACAATTTAACAAATATAAAACAACATGACTCAAAAACAAATACATTATCTAAGGCTAATTTATTTGGCTTTGTAGAAGGAAAGTATTTAAAGAGAAGAAAGGAGCAAAATAAGATCTTTTACCTTTACTGCAAACCAAACCAAACAAACTCACCTCACCACCACTGAGTCAATTCTGACTCACAGTGACCCCCTTTGGGTTTCTGAGGTAGTGAATCTTTATGGAAGTAGATTGCCCAGTGTTTCTTCTGCAGAGTGGCTGGTGGGTTTGAAATCCCAAGTATCTGGTTAGCAGTCAAATGCCTTAGGCACTACACCACCAGAGACTTGACGTTTATTCCAAGGGATCAAATAGTATTTTTACCTATCTAGGAGCTCTTGTGGCATAGTGCCTAAGGCATTTGACTGCTAACCGAAAAGCTGGCGGTTCAAACCACCAGCCACTCTGTGGAAGGAAGATTGGGCAATCTACTTCTGTAGAGATACTGCCTCACAGTATCTCACAAAATGTGATTTACATGTGGTAGAAATGCAAAGTTAAAGTCCACAATAAACTTCACATTAAGTAAATTGTTGCATGCAACTCATACTGATACTACAGGACAGATGAGAACTGCCACATTGGGTTTCCTAAGCTATAATCTTTATGGGAGCTGATCATCATGTCTTTTCTCCCACAGAGCCATTGCTGGGTTTGAACTGCTGACTTCTCAGTAAGGAGCTGAGCACTTAACCAACAGGTCACCAGAGTTCCTTATTAAATAAATACCTCATTCAAAATGTTGAGGACTGTGGGTTATACTCTGTCAATCTAAATGCATGTAAACCAGTAGGGAAGGCTATGTATTTGACAATTATTTGTATTTCATGAATACACAACACATTCTTCCTTTCATTTATCTTCCCTTTTTTGAAAAAATAATGTAATTCAACCACCAAACCAAAAAAATAAAAAAAAAAAAAAAACCTATTGCCATCAGGTTGATTCAGATTCATAGTGACTCTACAGGACAGAGAACCATCACATAGGGTTCCGTGTTATGGAAGCAGACCACCGCATCTTTCTTCCCTGGAGCAGATGGTGGGTTTGAGCCACAGTCCTTTTAGTTAACAGCCTAATACTTAAGCACTGCACCACCAGGGCTACTTTCCTTTCTCCAGAGTGCCCTAACCACAGGCAGTCCCCAGATTATGAATAAGATCCATTCTTGTCTTTTTTTAGAAGTTGTTGAAGGTTTCAAACCAGTTCTGCCTGATTCAGTCATGGTGAAGGAGGTGTCACCAGAACGGACCCAATTTTTTTTTTTTTAAGTTATGATGAACCAGAAAGATAGTTGCATAAGGAAAAATTATGGGTCAAAGCCTTGGTAGAAACATCTCCCTCTTACAAAAGAGAGAATGGGGTTCGTGGGATGGGTACACAGAGAAGAGCTATTCTTGTGCCAGGTGTTGGTAGTTAGTGCAAGAGTTCCAGGTACTAATCATTTGTCTTGAAGCCTTTCATCATTCTTCTGTATCCAAACACACACAGAATTGTGTACTTGTATGTGTGTTGTACTGTTTTTAAGTCAACATTTAGTTTTGATAAAGAGATATACGTCTAAACTACATAATATTTTTAAAAGCTTCATGGAATGAAAAGCTCTAAACTCTTTATATATTTAGAATATGATCCATCAATATCATTTTTCCAAATAGCCAGATGATAGAATGGAATTTAACATTATTAGCTACGATGTGCAGCAATTTAGAGAATTAGTCTCCTAATAAGCTGCCTGCCATAAATATTTTACACAAAGAGAATCTCTAATTAAAGGACATTGGAAATTTTTTTTTTTTTTTTGATATTTACTTCAAGTTATCGTGAGGAAGAAAACTAAACAACAACAACAACAACCAAAAAACCTCACTGCCGTTGAGTCAATTTCTACTCTGGCGACCCCTCCTTGGTTTTCTGAGGTGGTATCTCTATGAAAGTATATTGCCCAGGCTTCCTTCCGAGGAGTGGCTGGTGGATTTGAACTGCCGGCCTTCTGGTTAGCAGTCAAATGCCTTAGGTACTACACCACCAGAGCTCACTTAAATTTGCTTTATCTGCCCATGTGTATTTGAGGAAAAATTTAATCTTTATGATTATGACTCATTGACATCTAATTCATCAAATTATATTTTTGAGTGCTTTTGATGTTCAAAGAGTCTCAGAAGTCTATTATCTTTATAAAGCATTTCTTCTTTGAACAGGAAGGCATGCTTTGTCAACCTAAGAAGTAAACCAGTTTTCAAAAAAGCTTATGCTCATTTTTAAGGTTTGGATTCACCAAACTTGAAGTTAGTTTAACTTTATTAGCATTGTATTATACTAATAATAGATTAAAATAGAATATATTGTAAAGAAGTTATAAAAATCAAAGCAATATATATATAAATCAAAGCAATAATAGCAAGGTTACCTAAAATTCACTGGAGTTAGTAATTATTTTTCAAAGAATTTAATCTAAGCAATATAGAATAAGATCAGCTTCAATAATTAATAACAGAGGAACTTTGATAAAATTTATCTTACAAATATTCATTGACCTTTACATTTCAAAGATTTAAAGACTTAAGAGTATCTCTGCTCTCAAAGGGATTAGAGTTTAGTAGAGAAATATATGTAAAGAAGTAATTACAATACATTACAATAAGAGCACTGATAGAACAATTGATAGAACAATACACAAAGGATTAAGTAATTGCCTCTATCTGGAGTAGTCAAGGAAGATTATACAGGGGAGGTGTAGTCATAGTTGTGTACTGAAGGTTGAAAAGAAGTTTTTCAAGTAAACAAAAGAAGACTGGATTACTGACAAAAGCAATAACATTGGCATCAGTGGTGAGGCAGAGTGATTTCTCTTTGTAGCAGTAATGGTGGATTAGAAAAATCAATGGTACATGTGGTTGGGATTATAGTGGTGAGAAAACAAGATCCAGATAAAGGAGCAGTAGACGCTATATAAAGAAGCTTAAACAGAGCATAATAAGGATTGGAGGCATTTAATGTTTGAACATAGAAGTGACATGATAATATATATGTTCCAGAAAGAAAAAACAGAATCAAGATATGGTAGATCAATATTCCATTCCATTTCCAACAGTGTGTCTATGAAAATAAAATAAAATAAAAGCAGAATTCAGAGATGAACTGTGCTCCACAGGTTTTTTACTGGATGTGACCTTCTGGAAGTAGATCATCAGGCCTTTATTCCAAGTCATCTCTGGGTAGATTTGAACCACCAACCTTCCAGTAAATAGCTGAACACTTGAACTGTTTGCCCCATCCCAGGATTCCCATAGTGCTACTTGTTGTTGTTGTTAAGTGCCGTCGAGTCGTTTCCGACTCATAGCGGCCCCATGCACAGCAGAACGAAACACTGCCCGATCCCGCGCCAGCCCCACAATCCCTGCTATACTTGAGCCCATCATCGCAGCCACCGTATCAATCCATCACCTTGAAGGCCTCCCCCTCTTTCGTCGACCCTACACCCTACCATGCATGACATCCTTCTCCAGGGAATGGTCCCTTCTGACAACATGACCAAAATAGGTGAGACGAAGTCTGGCCATTCTTGTTTCCAAGGAGCATTCTGGCTGCACTTCCTCCAGGACAGATCTGTTAGTTCTTTTAGCAGTCCACGGTACTTTCAGCATTCTCCGCCAGCACCACAACTCAAAAGCATCAACTCTTCTTCGGTCTTCCTTATTCATTGTCCAGCTCTCACATGCATACCAGGTGATTGGAAATATCATGGCTTGTGTCAGGCGCACCTTAGTCCTCAATGAGATATCCTTGCTCCTCAGCACTTGAAACAATTCCTTCGCAGTTGACTTTCCCAATGCTACACGTCATCTAATGTCCTGACTGCTGCTTCCTTTGGCATCAATTGTAGAACCAAGCAACGTGAATTCCTTGACAACCTCAATCTTCTCTCCATTGATTGTGATGCTGCTCATTGGTCCAGTTGTGAGGATTTTTGTTTTCTTTATGTTGAGATGTAATCCATACTGCAGACTGTATTCTTCAACGTTCATCAGTAGGTACCTTAAGTCATCCTCACTTTCAGCAAGCAATAGTGCTACTGGCATGCTCTAAATTATTTTATATCTCTTCTGCTTCATTACTCTAATATTCTCTTTATTCTTTTCTGTGTCTTTATTGTGAAAAATGATTTTAACCTTTTGCAATATGCTTAGTAAGGAGCTCCAGTGGTGCAGTGGTTAGACATTTGGCTGCTAACCAGAGGGTCAGTGGTTCAAATCCACTAGCTACTTCTTGGGAAGAAGATGAGGCAATTCACTTCCATATAGATTTACAGCCTTGGAAACCCAATGAGGGTCACTCTGAGTCAGAATTGACTCCTTAATGGTAGGTTTTTTAATATGGCTAGAGAAAGATTGGGCGATCTACATCCATAGAGATACCACCTCGGAAATCCAAGGAGCGGTTGCTATGACTCCATTGACTGGAGGGCAGTGAGGTTTTTTTTTTTTTTCCCCCTAGCAAATTCTGACACTTTAGAAAATCTTAAAATCAATTGTCTTAAAAATCAATTTGAGCTTCTCAGATTTAAGCCCCAAATTTATATTACATTTTTTTTATTGTATTTATGTTTATTTTTTATATTGACCATGTTGTTGTTGTTGTTATGTGCCTTCCAGTCAGACCCGACTCATAGCCACCCCTCCTTGGGTTTCCAAGGCAGTATCACTATGGAAGATCTGTTTTTATACTGTTTCCACATAAGAAATCAATCAAAAGGATTATGTTTTGATGGTCCATCTGAACGCAAACTGCTTCTGGAACACTTCTCCTTGTGCAAATAGAGAAAAAGTAAATACAGTTTCCATTCATTGTCACTACATTTAAGACAGGGATGAGTTCCTTGATAAACCCATTTTCTTTCAAAGTCTGAATATTAAATTGAATGTGGAAACTATGAAAAACTTACTTATTTGGATAAATAAATGATTTAATTTCTCCAAAACTCTTTTAATTCAGCTTTTTAAAACAGTTGTAAAGTGCCGTTTATGTTAAGTACCAGTAAATTAATTCTATGACAGGAACACAGACAATACAAACTTCCAGTGACTGCCATCTAAAACAGTTTCTCACCTCTGTGAACTTTTACACAACATCATTCACAATAAAAGATCACAAACGTTTTTTACAATAGGCTCTCTGGATGGATGAGGTGATTCCCTAAGGGGCCAAACAAAGAACGATTTATGGAAAATCAAAGGAAGGTAAGCTTTAGTGACTAATCTTTCCTGAAGGTCAGCTATAATGAGATAGGGATAATAGGATGAACTGAAATAGACTGAAAAGATAGGTTGGCTTTAGTACTTTTTAAGCTAGTAATTAGTTTACAATGCTAGTAAAGTAACTCCCTGCTTTGACCATTCTCTTTAGCATGTTTCTTTCCATTAACAGACTAGCTTGAGAATCAATTACTTACACTGATACAGTCATTAAAATAGTCTTATGTACTATAATCATAAGATTGGATATAATTTTCCTTTTTTGTTTTAGTAGAACATATTTCATTTACAGATCTTTTCAATTTAATTTTAGATTAAACTGTTGTTTTACAGCATTAGTTTTCTTTTTGTAGATCAATGCATTTAAGAAAATAGGAAAGCCACTTTACAGAAAGATATTAAAGAAAATATATGTTTAGCTGGCTATTACATTAATATACACGAGAATAGGATATTCAGATAGATAAAAATTTCAAATGAATTCCAATAGGGAAGTATCTTTGAATGTGGAGTAATCAGATTGACAGACTGAAAGCATTTGGAACACCCCAGGACTAGAATGGGTGCATACAACAAAATTCTTCCCATAATTAGCATACTTAGATGCTACTTTTCATAAATAATTTTTCTGGCTAATTATATTATCATCCTACATTGTTGTTTCCATAGACCAATGTAGTATTAACTGTGTCCTTACTATTAGTAAGATGACTAATATGACTCTGATATAAATACATTATTCAAGAAGATGAGAATATCTTAGAAATGATAACATACATACAGATAGATAGATAGATAGATAAATAGATAGATACACATCCCTATAATATTGGGTGTTAGGCTTGACCACTTTAATTAACTTCGATTAGTACAGAAGGCTGAGCCTGCAATTTAATGTTTATGCTACAGTTATTATGGCTGCCATATAGTTAAAACATCACTAGTCCATGAAACTCTAGTGGGACGTGGAACTTTCCTGTCAGCAGGAAGTTGGGACTTACTTCAAATCTGAAATACTTCATTCTATGAATCATTAAAGACTGCAAGCAAACCACTGGAAAGGCTTGCCTTTGAAATAAAAGACTGAGTAGCAAGAACATTTCCCCTCTGATGTGAGCAATGACACAAAACAGAGTCCATGAAAGCTGCTTCTCTATGGTGGATAATAAGATGGCACCCACCATTCACAAACAGTCAAGAGTTTGGGAGATCATGGAATGCCAACACTTTGAGTTTCCATAGTCCTTACAGGCTCATAAATACGTATATTTACATAAATGCTGTCTAGTTTTATTTCAGTTTGTAACAGATTTTGTTAAAATTTCTTCTTTATTTTAGTTTATTCTTTCTAAATATAAAATAAAGGATGCCTATAGTGCTAAGGCACTTGACTGCTAACCAGAAGGCTGGTGGTTCAAACCCACGAGCCACTCCTGGGAAGGAAGATGAAGCAATCTACTTCCGTAGTGATACTGCCTTGGAAACCCAAGGAGGGGTCGCTATGAGTCGGGTCCGACTCGAAGGCACATAGCAGCAACAACAAGGCACTTGAATGTCAACCAGAAGGCTGGCAGTTCAAACCCACCAGCCACTTCTGGGAAGGAAAGTTGGACAATCTACTTCCATAGTGATACCACCTCAGAAACCTAAGGAGGGGTCTCTATGAGTCGGGTCCAACTCGACAGCACATAACAACAACAACCCACTAAAATATAAATATGTCTCTACTGTGCAAAAGAAAATAAGTTTTCTCCAGAGATTTTTTTTTTTTTTCCTATCAGAGGGTGCCAGGCAGGAAGAGGCAGTGGTAATAAATAAAGTTGAAAAAGTTTCAATGAGAAGATGAACATTAGGGAAGCAAAGCCGAAATCTACTCGTTCATTTATCTTCCAATTAAAAAAGGGTTAGAAATAATAAAAGGTATAGATGGAAAAAGGTAGGAAAAGTGCTTGTTTTTAATAAGCATGAGAATACTAGCTTCTTAGAGTCAGAGCCTTAAATAACTTCTGCATTCAGTGACTTCTTGGCTGTCTGGTCTTAGAATAATAAACATTAACGAACAGTACCTCTCTAGGGCTGTTGTAACTTAAGAATTTAAAAGCAAGACAATGGCATGTGCCTTTTTTTTTGTTTGCATCTCTTAGAACCAAGGTCAGAATATAGACAAAAAGAATACATATAAATTCTTCCTCTATCTTTCCACATTTCTTTCTAAACATTGGACTAATTTTCTATAATGGTAGGTGAGAACTACCAGGAGGCATGAAAGGCTTAGCAATGACATAGGAAAAGTGGAAGTGCTTGGGCCTGTGTAGATAAATTTCACCTTACTTTCAAGCCTGACTTAACACTTGATTATATTTCAAGAAGTAAAACTATTTTGTTATTTTAGATTATGACTGTGATGCTGGTTTTATTTGGAGTATTTTTATTGAGCATGAGCAAGGCAGTAGTTCTGATTATTTTATTATGACAGATCAAATATGTGTGCTACGAAAATTTCTGGATTGTGTCTGATATTAAAACAGAGCAATGAAAATAGATATTTCTGAGGGAACTTTTCAAACAGTAACTGCCAAAGGTTAGCCACCCACAAAGAAGATTTAGATTAAGGCTATAAAAAGCTTGAGTGTGGAATTAATAACTGTTCAAAAATGGAAAAGGAATTGTATCTGTAAACACAGAAGAAACAGGGCCAAGATGGTAGTTCATGTGAAGAAATCTGACAGTGTTACCAATTCTCTAAGGATCATAAAACACAAACAAAGCAAATGCAATGTTGGATTGGTGAATCAAAAATGTATTTACCTTCAAATCATTCAAATTTAAAAAATATATATTTTTTCAGGTTAGAAAAATGCAATTAATGAATTCATGGCCTATTAGATGGAATCAGTTCATTCTTTTCACATATTCAAATATTTATGAGCACCTATCATGTGCCAGGCACTATATCCAGTAAAGGGATAAAAAAATAAACAGTCATACTTGATAATTAATTTTGGAGCAGTTGTTGAGGAGCTCTGGTAGCATAGTGCCTAA
The DNA here is from genome assembly GCF_000298275.1 of Orycteropus afer afer. NCBI lineage: Eukaryota > Metazoa > Chordata > Mammalia > Tubulidentata > Orycteropodidae > Orycteropus > Orycteropus afer. The sequence continues at coordinate 27,632,157 of NW_006921594.1, forward strand.
GACACTTGACTGCTAACCAGAAGGCTGGTGGTTCAAACCCACCAGCCACTCCTCGGAAGGAAGGTTGGGCAATCCTACTTCCATAGTGATACTGCCTCGGAAACCCAAGGAGGGGTCGCTATGAGTCGGGGCCGACTCGAGTAAAGGGATAGAAAAATAAACAGTCATACTTGATAATTAATTTTGGAGCAGAGGGAAAAATACATTAAAAATATTGCATTAAATGGCAGTGCACATTCATGGGTCAAAGATAATGTGGCAGGTTGCATTTCCCAAGCATGGAAACAATGTTTCCAATAATACCTCTCTTCAAACATTCTCTTTGTAAAATAAGACTTTGTCATTCCTTCCATCATCAAAAGGTGAGGTCTATTTTCCCACACCTGGAATCTTGGCAGTCTTGTGACTACAGCTGAAATGACACTATGTGATATTCAAAACTACAGCACTGGAAGTGGTATACTTCCTCCTGACTTTTTTGAGACCAATCCCTTTTGTATCTTGAGGCACCATGTAAGCAGCCTGAATGCTCTAAAGTCATCGTATCATGAGGAATACTAAACTAACTCATGTGGAGAGAAGCATTGTGTGGCCTGAGAGAGAGAGAGGGAGGGATAGAGAGAGTGAAAGAAAGGACCAGGCTGGCGCCAGCTGCTTTAACATTCTGCATCCACTGTTCTAACTTCAACCAACATCTAACTGTGACTACATAAGACAGCTGATCCAGAATCTCCTAGCCAAACACTTTGCAAATACCTGATCCATAGAGACCATAAACCAAAACCAAAAACCCTGTCATCCAGTTGATTCTGCCTCACAGTGACACCTATTGGGTTTCCAAAGCTGTAAGTCTCTAGAGAGGCAGACTGTCTCATCTTTTTCCCATGGAGACTGGCTGGTGGGTTTGAACCATGGACCCTTTGGTCAGCAGCAAATGCTTTACCCACTCTACCACCAGAGCTCCCTATAGAGAATATAAGGGACAATAAAATAATTATGTTCTAAGCTACTAAGTTTTGGGTGAATTGTTGTATAGTAATCGGTAACCAGAACAACAATATATGAAGATTTGCAAAATACGGCTAAAGGAGTGCTTTGAGCAAAATTTATAAGTAAGAATTGTGAATTCACTTTTCTAAGCTGTCATCTTAAGAAGGGAGAAAAGAATGCAAATTACATCCAAATTAAGTAGAAGAAAGAAAATAATAAAAATAAGAAGAAAAATTAATTAACCATGATAAACCATATAGAATTAATAAATTCTAATGTCCATAAAATTAACCTCTAGCTAAATTGATCAAGAAAAAGAGAGAATAAACACAAATTATAAATAAAGTTGTTGTTGTTGTTATGTGGCTTTGAGTTGGCCCTGACTCATAGCGACCCCTCCTTGGATTTCCGAGGCAGTATCGCTACAGAAGTAGATTGCCGCATCTTCCTTCTGAGGAGTGGCTGGTGGGTTTGAACAGCCAGGCTTCTGGTTAGCAGTCAAGAAGTGGGATAAGGGATAGTACTATAGATCCTACAGACAAGAAATATAATAAGGTAATAAGGTTCATAATATCATGAACTTTGTTATGTTAATACATTTGACAATTTAAATATTTTACAAGGAAGTTTTGTAAAACAAAAGTTATAAAAACTAACAAAAGAAGAGATGGAAAAATCGGAATGGCCCTAAACTATAGTAACTAAATTTATTTAAAAAATCCTTTCCACAATGAAAACTTTCAGGCCTTGCTAGGCGCACCAGTGATTTTCTCAGTGAAGGAAGAATCAGTATATATCTTAAAAAATTTCTGTTATATAACAGAGGAGCAGACAAAACAACCAAATTCATTCTGTGAAGTCAGCATACCTAATACTGAAACCTGACAAAGATGTAATAAAATTATATTACATATAAACAGATCCCATTGATGTACATGAAATCATCCTTGAAAAGACATAAGTAAATCTAATATAGCAACATTTAAAAAGAGTAATGCATCCTCAGGAGCTCTGGTAGAGTACTGCCTAAGGCACTTGACTGCTAACCAGAAAGCTGGCAGTTCAAACCCATCAGCCACTCCTCAGAAGGAAAGTTCGGCAATCTACTTCCATAGTGATACCACCTCAGAAACCCAAGGAGGGGTCACTATGAGTCAGGTCCGACTCAATGGCACACAACAACAATAACAACAATGCATCCTCACCAAGTCTATCATGCGAAGTTGTTAAATATTCAAAATTAATTGGTATAATCTACCACATTTACAGAATAAAAGAAGAAAATTATAATTTCAATAGAGGCAAAAAAAAAAAAAAAAAGAATAAAAAAGGCACTTGCCATAATACAATTCTCATCCTTGGTCAAAATTCTCAACAAACTGGAATTAGAAGAGACTTTTTCTCAAACTTACAAAGACCATCTATGAAAACCCTACAAACAACAACAAAATAGTGAACATTCCTCCTCTAAAGTTAGGAACAAGGAAAAGATTCCACTCTCACCATATCTACTCAACGTTACATTGGAAATTTTAGGCAAATAAAAAGGAAAGAAAATAATAAAAGAAAAAATAAAATGGAAAGGAAGAATTAAAACTGTTTTTATTTGCAGACATGATTGTATAAGCAGAAAATTTTATGGAATCTACAAAAAGAACTACCAGAAATACTATATAAAGTTAGAATAATCATAGGATTGAAGGTTGATATACAAATATCTATTGTAATTTTAACGACTAGACACAAGTAATTGAAAAAAAAAATCTTTTAAAGTATCACAATAAAATCAAAATACTTAGGAATTATCAAAAGATCATCAGGATATCTATACTGAAAACTATTAAATACTGCTGAAAATAATTAAAGAATATCTAAATGAAATAAGAGGACTCAGTATGGTTTTAATGAGAATATCCATTCTCATCAAATTGAGCTGTAGAGTCAGTGAAATCTCAATCAAAATTTCAACAGGCTTTATTTATTTATTTATTAAGTTACAAGCTAATTTTAAAATTTATAGAATAAATAAGAGCCAAAACAATCTTAAAAAAGAGGGATACAGTTGGAGTAAGTACATTGCCTGGTTTAAGAAATGATTCAGATGTTAAGGTCATCAAAATAGCATGACTGGTACAAGGGTAGACATGGACCAGTAGAACAAGGAAGAGTCCTAGAATAGACTCACACATTCCTGTTCAACTGATTGTCAGCCAAGACTCCAAGAGAGTGGAATAGGAAAAGGAAAATATACTTAATGAATTTTGTGGAACAACAAAATATCTTTAAAGAGGAAAAAACAATGAAACGACCCTTAATGTATCAACTGAAAATGTTTAATAAATCTAAATATAGAATCTAGACTCATAAAAATTCAATAGGAAAACACACAAGGAAACATTTGCCACCTGTGTTAGGCAAATATTTTTTAGATAGAACCCAACATTCATGAACTACAAATAAATAAAATACTGAATGTGGACTTGATAGAAATAAAAAATATTATTTTCATCAAAATATATCATTATAAAAATAAATAAGCAAGAAAAATATGGGGAGAAAAAATATTTATAATATATCTGATAAATTATACTTTGTATTATTCCTTTATATGTGAAAAAAAAATTCCAGAGAATCAACTGAATTTAAACAATTCAGTAAAAATGAGCAAATGGCTTCTTGAAGAGCCACTTTCTGAAAGAAAATATATTATCAGTTGATACAAATCTGAGTAGTGCTCAACATCATTTGTTATTAGGGAAATACAGATTAAAGCCATAATGCAATACTGTTCCACATGGCTAAAATGGAAAGCACTCAAATGCTAATGAGGTGTATGTATGGTGAACCATATAGCACTATATGCAATAATGTTCATACACTTTGGAAAATGCTATTACCCCAGACTCTTGTGCTGATGAAGAATGATGCTAAATGAAGAGCTCATATGGTATCTAGCACATTGCCACTACTCTCGCAACAGTAGTAGTAATAATTTAAATAATTTGCATATGATTATTTATAAATATTATTATTTATGGGAGCTCTAGTAGCCTAATGCCTAAGGCACTTGACTGTTAACCAGAAGGCTGGTGATTCAAACCCATTGGAAGGAAGGTTGGGCGATCTACTTCAATAGTGATACTGCCTCGGAAACCCAAGGAGGGGTCACTATGAGTCGGGTCTCAATCGACTGCACATACCCAACCCAACTTCCACACAAGTACTATTTCTAAATAACCATCAAATAAACTTTTCAATAATAGATTGGTTAGCTATGTAAATAATTGTTTAGTTATGAAATGTAAAAAATTACTTCTTTTCATAGGAAAAAAAAATCCACCAGTACAATTCAACATAAAAAGCATTTCTTCCCTCCCAGCATCTCTGCCCTATTTTTTAGATGAGGTTTTCTTGTATAACTTTTCTTTTTTACATTTTTTCATACCAATGTGGTCATATTTGCTTGGATTATTAAAAATGGATTTATTTTTAATTAGCAATCTATTGTGAATAGCTTTATTTTCTATATCTGATCCCATTCCTTTTAACAGATTGAAAGAATTGGTAAGCATGTGGCTTGTAGTTTTTCAATATAACAGACAATATTTATATAAATAACTTTATACATATATTTTTGTCCAGTGTTGAAAACATATGCTCAAGATAAATGACCAGGATCAAAATTGCCAGGCTAAAAGATATATGCAACACACATTTTTTTCCAGAAACCTCTTTGGATAATACTTAAAATCATGTCCATGGGTAATCAAAGTCATAGGAAAAAACCCATGCTGTCAATTTTGAATCATTCTGGAACAAATTTTGCCAATCTATCACAAATGATTCATAAATTGATTACAAATGTTTGTAGTCCTAAATTATTGTTGAATAAGTGAAACTAACTTATTAACTTGAGATTCACATTACTCTTAACAAAGAATCTGACAACTCTTACTAGTGATACTAGTAATTTTTACAGAACATGGTGATAGAATTTTATCTTATCATAGATGAGTATTTAACACAGAGAGAGCTAAGGTCTTTTCTTTATGGCATTCCTAAATCCCTGCTACCCAGCATTTCTTTGTAAAGTTACTTGGTTTGAAGGGTTACAGCAAATTTACCAAGTGGTAAATCAACCTTGGCAAAAACATTGTTTAAAAATAACTGATGACCCAGTTGTTGCTAAGTTTATGTCACAAAATACGCCTTATTGAAAATAGGATCATAGTTCCAAATCGATGAGTATTAGCTTCTATATTTCCCTCTTCCAAGTTAGGATGATGATGGAGAAGATGAAAATCAGTTCTTTTTTGTCTGTAGTCTACATAACCTTATTCAACGTCACTCTGTTTTTCTCAAATAAAGGAACAGTTCTTGAATATCAAAGACTACAGCCTTCACTATGGATTACACTTCAACATATGGAAAACAAGATTTTCACAATTGGACCAATAAACAATATTATCATAAAAGAAGAAAAGACTGACGTTGTCAAGGATTTCATTTTACTTGCCTCCACAATCAAAGCTCATGGAAAGAAACCAAACGAAACCAAATCCACTGCCATTGAGTCGACTCCAACTCATAACAACGTTATAGGACAGAGTAGAACTGACACATGGTTTCCAAGTCTGTGTCTTTATAGAGTAGCTTGACTTATTTTTCTCCTGTGGAGTGAGTGGTCAGTGGCTTCAAAACACCAACTATTTAGTTAGCAGCTGAACACTTTAACCACTGCACACCAGAGCTCCTTCCCATGGAAGCAGCAGTCAAAAAATTAAACAATATATTGTATAAGACAAATCCATTGCAGGAGACCTCTTTAAAGCGTTACAGAATAAAGAATTTGAGGACCTAGATGTGCCTGACTCAAGCAATGGTATTTTGAATTGCCTCCTATGCATGCAAAAACTGGACAATTAATAGAGAAGACTGAAGAAGAATTGATGCACTTGAATTATGGTTTTCGTGAATAATACTGAATATACTGTAGAGCTGCCAGCAGAACGAATAAACTTCTCTCCAAGAAGTATAGCCAGAATGTTTCTTAGAAGGGAAGATGGCAGGACTTCTTCTCATGTACTTTGGGCATGTTATCAGGAGGGACCAGTCCCTGAAAAAGGACATCATGCTTGGTAAAGCAAGGGTGAATGAAAAAGAGGAAGACCTTCAGTGAGATAGACTGACACAGTGGCTGCAACAATGCACGCACATACACCAATGATTGTGAGGATGGTGCAGGACTGAGCAATATTTCATTCTATTGTATATGGGAGGGGCTCTGGTAGCACAGTGCCTAAGGCATTTGACTGCTAACCAGAAGGCTGGTGGTTCAAACCCACCAGCCACTCCTCTGAAGGAAGGTTGGGCAATCTACTTCCA
>NW_006921594.1:27639631-27642856 GCF_000298275.1 Orycteropus afer afer
GGGGCCGACTGGACTGGCACATAACAACAACAACAACAATACCTTTGTTTTTGATGCTCTGCCTACAACATAAATAATGTTATATTACTATTTAGTGAGAATTGGTTTAAAGAGATTTCCAAAAGTCCAAATATGTAATAGGACAATCACAGGGCAACTATGTGTATTGCCACAGGCATGTCTCCATGGGGTGCTGGTCTTGAAGACTTGCAGACAGCAGCAAAAATTCACCTACCTGTTTGTTTTCCCTGCAGCTGCATGATGGATGCAAAGTTCATCTGTTAATGACCAGGGGTGTCATTTTTCTTTTTCTTTCTCAAGTTGTCTGAACTTGGTGCAATGGGTCACTTGTCACTCTCTGTAACCATTTGTGCAAGCAAACAAGGACTTTTGTTCGGAAGTAAATTTTTGCAAACAGTCAGGGTCTTTCTTCTTATTGTTAACGCTGAAGTCTGCATCGTACCATCCTTTTACATTAGTAGTAAGTAATTATACCAGGGATAGTATTTGCTGCATTACTCTAGTCCAAAACCCCTACCGTTTTTGCCTCATCTTTATTAAAGAGAAGAAAATCTGGAGAGAAAAGAAAATGTTGGGCCTTTATGCACATGATTACCTTCTGTTATGTAAATTAAACAGACTCACTGAAACAAAGATCTTTTGAACCTCCTTTCAGAGGAAATTATGGCTGATGAGACTTTGTTTCAGTTTGAATGACAGGTAGATCTCTTCCTAATTCACACAGTGCTATCCCACTTTCTTCTGATGAAAGTTTGGAAATGGCACATGATGAAGCCACCAGACAGAAACACTCCCTGTCTTTACCTAGAGGCCATATTCTCTGTGTTAAGTAATCTTCCATTGTTTTCATTATCTCAATAAGGAATCGACCATAATCTATCACAGAATAGCTCTTTTCCTTTCTTTGCTAAAAAGAATATAAAATTGTATGTGTTGATATGCCACGGAAACCTGCTGTGCAAGTTACATCAATGAATCAAAATCTGACCCAATTAGATGATACAACCCTAGTTACACTTTTTCTTTTAGAAAAGGGAAAAAACAATACCTGCCCTTCTTGATATTAGAGTGATACTTTAAAGCAGGATAAGGGCAATGGCTTTTTATGCATTTTTATAAAAAATTAAGTAGATGTATTAAAGCAATTATGATTATTAGAGCAAGTTTTTCAAAAGTATCCACAATATACACACATAGATTGTTTGATTAAAGTACACATAGTTTTAAATTTTTAATTTTTTTTAAATATTTACCTCAGTTATCTACTTTGCATGCATCCAGTGTTAAGGGTCTTGAATTTATTCAGAAAAAAAGTAAAGTAAAAAATTATGCATAGAAAAAATATAAGAAATTGTGGAATCTTATTCTGTGGAATGTTTTCTCTTTCTGGCCTTGTAATTAAGTTGAGTTGTTGGTGTTTTTCATAAAAGATGTCAAGTAGTATTGCAATAAGACTTTAACGAGTTTATTGGTAAAATGGAAAGACGAACAGATAATTCTCTTCTCAACCTTGAGCAAAACAGTAACTCCAAGATAAGAGCTGAGGTCAGTTTTCTTTCCCATTTATTTTCCATCATTTCTTTGGTAAATATTCATTGATTACACTCTTTATTAGGAGCTCTGGTAGCATAGTGCCTAAAGCACTTGACTGCTAACCAGAAGGCTGGCAGTTCAAACCTACTAGCCTCTCCTCAGAAGGAAGGTTGGGCAATCTACTCCGTAGTGATGCCACCTGGGAAACCCAAGGAGGGGTTGCTATGAGTCAGAGCTGACTTGATGGCACACAATAACAACAACAACACACTCTTTATTGCCCTCTTACTCAATTAAGTGAAAGCTTATACATAAGGGAGTAGAGTAACCAATTGTTTGACCCAGGGAAATCTGGAGTTTGACAGTACCAATTATTATAACAAGTTGAATGTTACAAACAATTGTTTTAATTATAATTTCCCAACTGATAATATAAGCGATAACATGATTATATATTCTAAGTCATTTACAGCAAGCAAAAAGAGAATGGAAAACATTTAACAGTGCGATATTATTGTCTATTAATGATATATTGATGATGTTCTGGATTGTGTGCATAACATCCACTACAGAAAAATACTGAAAATTACAAAAAAAATCTTGTTCATGCTGCTTAACAAAAATTATTTGACTCTGATTTTTCCTGCCATCTGGTGGTAAGATAAAACTTAGGTAACATTTAGTCAAGCACATAACACATATAGATTCAAGATCTTTTTACTACTGTCAAATAAGTACACTCGAATTAATTTTATATGATTCCAATAATAGATTTAATAAGTCTAATTAATTGCATGTATAACTATATAATCCAATTATTATTAATATGTTAACAAATAGCATGAAACACTAATATTATCTTTAAAATTATAACAAAAATACAAGAATATACTGAAAATAAAACCTTCTCAAATTAAAATTTACTAATTATTCTGCTGATAATTAAGTTAATAGTTGTAAGTTAATAGTTCCTCTCAGTTTGCCACATTGAATATTTACTATAAATTTGGTGGACAGAATTAAACTTTAATTTCTTCTAGTAAAGAATTGAATTTGATTAAAGTCTGGACAATAGTTTCATAGCAAGGATGTGCCAGATATATGAGAATCCCAATTTTTAATTTTTGCAAAACATAGAAGGATGGGAATAAGGACTTCTTTCTGAAGTCCGTATGTAGGACTGAAATTCTTTCTAAAACTCAAATACGTCATTTAAGATAAACGTAAATATACAATTATACAAACATTGTATAAGTTAAATATTTTGAATACATTCTTTTTAGATGAGAGTAAAATGTTATTTTAGAGCATTAATTTTTTTTTTTACTTGAATAGAATCACTGCTTTGTTAATATTCTCTATCTTATTGAATAAATATATTTGAAAGAATGTATGATAATTTAACATTTCAAAATGCTCAATTGATGGTTGAATAAATATTTTTATAATTAAGTCAATATTTTAAAAGTTATAAGAAACAGTGTCAGAATTACGTGTTAATTTCTGTGACAACACCTGCCTTAGTAACAACAAGAGTTAGTAAATTCAGCTCTTTATTTCAGAGGAATGTTTTAAATATATAATCTTAGAAATATTCAGTATGAAAATTCCTCCTTATAATTTGGTCTGAAGCTTCTTATCAACACATTTGTGCACAATTAAGAAGAATGG
>NW_006921594.1:27648956-27656428 GCF_000298275.1 Orycteropus afer afer
AAAAAGTAGACAAGAACCTCCTTATTTCTTAGGTGTGTTGGAGGGAGATTTAACATGAACTTTTCTTTTTTTTTGCTTGTTTACTTTAACCATGAAGTTCCTGATCTTACTGCATTGAAATATATTAAAATTATACAAATCTTAAAAAAAAAAAAAAGAAGAATGGCCTTAATTTCATTACTTAAAATTTATAATTAAGGTATAAGATTTTCTTAAGTTTATATGTATAAACAAATTTTAAAAGTTTTGAGTTTTATTTTTTCTGAATTTCAAGAAGGAAACATCCACTTCATTTTATATATGATAGAGAGAAGGGCTAGAAAAAGACATAGTCAATGAATAAATAGAAAATACCAAATTTTCATGCTAATGAATATTCTTCCTTACCTAGTTGGCAATAGGCAATAGCAGAAATAGCTTGTAAGACAGCTGAATAGCTGATTCACGCAGGTCATATGGATACATGTTCTGTCTACACAGCATAAACTGAAATGGAAATTTGGCAGCTACCCAATTTACGTGATCCTTGACAATTCAGGGCTTAAAGTAGATTTAACACTTGTGAATGAATGCCTAAATGTAAGGATGTTTGGGATGATATTCTAAAATTACTTCATATACTAGACAACTTACTATATGGGAAAAATATTTAAAAAGCAGTAAAAATTCAACTCCTTATCTATAATCCTATATGATTATAAAGATATGCCTGTAAAAATAAAGTAGATACTCAATGTCCAGTAATTTTGAATCAAGTCCATTTTGGGGCTCAGAGATAGATTAAATAAAATACTAATATAATATAATCTATATCCTATTTTGAAAACCCAGAGATAAATTTAGTTTATCATATTCTTAGAGTCTTAAATTCATACAGGAATTATTCATAAAACTTTTGAGCATTTATGCTAGATATTGTGACTAAATAAATGAGTAAAGAGTTATCATCATCTCTTAACCACTAAACTTTGAATGGGCCAGGTGTCAGATAATAAGAATTCTATTACTGTAAATTGAGAATCCAATGTCAACCATATAAAAAGATTTCAATATTGCAGATAAAGATCAATGTATGTCTAAGTCATTTGACTGCTAACCAGAGGGCCGGTGGTTCAAACCCACCAGCCCCTCTTCAGAAGGAAGGTGGGGAATCTACTTCCATAGTGATACCACCTGGGAAACCCAAGAAGCGGTTACTATGAGTAGGATCCGACTTGATGGCAGTGCACTGTGTTATATTTATTTATGTAAGTGCATGGATATGTATCTTATAGCCAAACCTTTAGAAAATAACTTTATTAAGTTGTTCAATGAAACAAATGTCTGAATTTTTTTTCATTCAACTTATACAAACAGCTACAGCTAATTTGACTTTATTTATACTTAATACCTCTATTGTCATTGCAATGTTTTGTAGGAAGGCATAAGTAAATATACAAAAAAAACACATTTGTAAAATATACTAAATAGACTCATTTATTCTTTACAGCAATTTTGTGAGCTAAATCTTCAAAGACTCATTACGATGATAAAACAAACAAACAGAGGCTACTGTACCCTAAGTGTCTTGGTTAATACCAGTTAATAAGTGAGAAAGGCAGAACACTCACAATCAAGTCTTCAGGTATCAAGTAAACTACTACTATATGTGTCCTATGTAAATTTTGTCCATGAATTTTCATAGCCAGGATCAGTGGACACCATTCTCAAAGTCACCAGTTATGACTTTATATGATCTGATTCAAGACAATTAATCCTTTTGTGGCTTTCATCATTTGCAAAACAGTGTAGATAATTGTTACCTCATAGTGTTTTTAAAATAGTTAAATCATGTATTCACACAACATTAGTTCATGCCATATACCAGATTCTAAAGCTCTATTAAAAACAATCCCAAAAGACAGAGTCTAGAAAGGTAGAATGAATATGAATATAAAGTTGCTATGAGTCGGCATCAACTTGATGGCAATTGGTTTGGTTTGGTTTAGTAGTCTAAGAAGACCCCAAAGACTCCCAACTTTGTGTAATCTCCATCTCTTGATTGTGGGTAACACAAAACCCAAACTTACTGACATCTAATTGATTCTGACTCCTAGTGACCCTACAGGACAGAGTAGAACTACCCCATAGGATTTTCAAGGCCATAATTCTTTATGGAAGCAGACTGCCTCATCTTTCTCCTAGGGAGTGGCTGGTGGGTTCAAACTGCTAACCTTTTGGTTAGCAGCCAAATACTTTAACCTCTGTACCACCAGAGCTCCTACTTGACTGTGGGTAAACTGAAAAACCAAACCCACTGCCATTGGCTCAATTCCAACCCTACTGGGTTTCCAAGGCTGTAAATATTTACAGAAGTAGATTCCCTTGTCTTCCTTGTTTAGAACAGCTGGTGGATTTGAACCACAGACCTTCTGGTTAGCAGCCAAATGCCTTACACTCCATGCCACCAGAACTCCTTCTGAATTAGGGTAGAACCTAAAAATATGATGAGATGTTACCCCTGTGATTATTTTACATGATATGGCAAAAGGGATTTTTCAGATGTAATTAAGGCTCTAGACCAGTTGACCTTAAGGGAGGTAGAGTATCCATGTTGGCCTGACTTAATCATGAGTCTTTTAAATCTGAATCTAGAAGTCAGAAACAGAAGAAGTCAGAGGTTCGAAGCATGACTAGGATTTGATGTGAAGTTGCTACTTTAAAGATGAAGGAGGCTATTTGTCAAAGGAGATGGGTGCCTCCTGGAATCCTAGAAGCTGAGAGGGACCTCCAGCTGACAGGAAGAAAATAGGGACTTCTGTCTTACAAGCAAAAGGAACAGAATTTTGCCTGCAAACTAAATCTGAATAAACTTGGAAGAAGACCTCATACCTTAGATGAGACCTTATCTCAGAATGACACCTTGATTTCACCCTCAGTGTACAGTGGTAAGAATTAATAAAGTTCAAGAGACACACAAACACTAATGGAACAATGGTTATGAGGCAGTCAGAATATTCCATCACTGAACAAGTTTAATATAGAAGTCATAAAACTGTCACATTTAATCCATTGCAATCCACTTAAGAAATAAATGTTTGCTCTATTAAATTAAATATTTGTGAGAAACAGCACACAATTAAGCACCATACATATGATACACTCTGGTGGTGTAGTGCCTAAGGCATTTGACTGCTAATCAGAAGGCTGGTGGTTCAAATCCACCAGCCACTCCTCAGAAGAAAGACCGGCAATCTACTTCTGTAGTGATACTGTCTCAGAAACCCAAGAAGGGCGTCGCTATGAGTTGTATCCAACTCGATGGCAGTGAGTTTGGTTGTTTTGTATATTAACCAGAAGGGCAACCTGTATGAAGGTCAGTCATACAAATGTTAATTTAATTAAATATTAGAAAAATATCATAGATAATGTTTCTTTTAAAATACAATGAAAAAATAATTTCATTTGATTATATATTGGGGTAATCACAGCTAAGATTTTGAAATTTCCTATTATTTGTTGTTAGGAAAAATCTCAGTGAAATTTAAATTAACACATGGTTATCATTTATTGTCAGTATCTGCTGAAGTACTTAATACCATTTTAAAGATAAAATTTTCATGTCATAAAAAAACATATTGAATTCTCAAAAAAGCATCATAAAATGACTTTGTTTTTATGTTTGCAAGTTCATATTAACCTTTTTATGCAGAGTGAGATTTTAGACTGACTTATTTCACTACCAATTGTTTACTTGTCATCAAAAGTGGTTGTTTATACCAGGATCATTGCAGAAGCTGATGACAAATCCTATTTCTAGTAGCAAATGGAGTGTAAGAGAGAGTGAAAATTAAGAAAAGTGGAAATTGTCCAGCTTTTCTTGAATATGGGATTCCTCCAGCACAGAACATACTCTTGCCCTATTACATTCTAATGCATTCCATATCTACATATGCATATAGGATACTTTTGCAAGTGTTAGTTCTATAGAATTTCTATTCTCTCATGAGTAATCAAGATCGGATTGTAAAACAAACTAGGGAAGTTGCTGATACTAATTAATGAACTTCAGAAAGTAATGAAAAATTTAATATTTAGAACAGGAAGATTTGTGTTTTCTTCTTTCAGTAACTGCGAGAAACCAAAAACAGTATTTATTTTATAAAATTACAAATAATTTAAGTATATAGGACAAAATGAAACTGTAAAATGTCTTGTTTAGATAAAGCAAGTTTGCTAGATAACAAAACAATATTCTCAGGTTAGCTACTTAACTGAAATCTTCTGAAAGGAGTATAACCTAATTAACCCCTAAATCATTTGAAATACTCTGATTTGAGAATACAAATATAGGTATTATAACTAACAGAAAATATATTTCTGACCAAATCTTAATTTCTCCTCAAATACGTAGGTAAATCAATCACTGGACTGAAAAAAATTGTTGAGTGAAAAATACATGTGTTATATGGTTATGACAAACACATACATACATACATATATTTGTACGTACATACATAATGAAATGTGGGAAGTTACTTTGGCAAGTAACCAGGGGACTAAGTGTACTTGACTTATCATTAGTATACTCACTGACCAATTATGTAGCCTCAAACCAAAAAAAAAAAAAAAAAAAACGCCACTCACTGCCATCCATTCTACTCAAAGTGACTCCTCCTTGGGTTTCCAAGACAGTATCTATACGGATGTAGATTTCCCCATCTTCCTTCTGAGGAGTGGTTGGTGGGTTGGTTTGAACCAACTGTCTGATTAGCAGTCAAATGCCTTGGCCAATACGCCACCAAAGCCTTAGGTAAGATTTTATGTTCTTAAATTGCTTCCATAATTGTGTTGATATTAATTCTTTATTCAAGGATGACACGATTTAAATTATAGAAATAATTATTCATCTTTTAAGCACAGAAGCAATGAGTGCACAGGAAGATTCTTACTTCGCAATATGAGAACTTAACTTCTCAAGTTTATATCAACTTGATACAGCTTTTCCTTCTGCAGTCTTTTGGTAAAAGAACATATTTTAACTGTTCCTTTAACATATGCATCAGCTTTTATTTGTATCTCTCTTTAAAGAGAAATAAACATTTGTTTAAAAAACACGTAACTCTGTTGCTATGTAATTTATTGATATCTTTGTCTTGCTGTTTTTGTTAGTTGCTATCAAGTCTATTCCAACTCTTGTCACCCCATGTGTGTAGAGTGGAACGCTCCATATTATTTTCAAGGCTGTGGCCCTTCAGACGCAGATCACCAGGCCTGTCTTCTGACGTGCCTTAGGGTAAATTCCAACCTCCAACCTTCCGGCTAGTAGTCAAGTGCTTAAACATTTGTACCACCCAGAGACTCCTATACTGAAACTATTAAGTCAGAGAAAGGTTTTTTTGTCAACCTGTTGGTTGTGATAAAAAATTAAAATAAGTAAAATGGAATGAAATGTTTACTTTGTAATATTTATTGCATTTTCAATATTCTAACATTAGAATTGTGTTTCAATTTACAAGCTGTGATTGTTCCCACACAATAATGGAAGCTTATAATTCTTGTTTTTTGCTTCCCTTTCTTGAGGAAAAACCTCCACATTTCCAGATCTGTGGTTACAGGGATCCTCTCACCTCTCCACCAGGTTTATTCTTTTCCATCCTACCCACCCTCATCCACCCAGATTACATATCTTGACTTGATATCATCTTCTAGCTCTCATTAAATCTCATTTGTGCCTATAGCATTAATACCATCAACCTCCCAGCACAAGTACATATCTATGAGTACACACACACACACACACATATTTTTTTTTCCTTGCTATCTATTAAAACCTTCCAAAGCCTCATTACTTTTCCAATGTGTGACTTATATGTTGCAGAAAGTTGTGTATGAGGAGGAAAAATTCATGTAAGATTTTAAATGAATTGCAGTTCAAAACAAATATTCATATTTCTAAACTAAGTCTTTCAAATACTGAAAAAGTGTATAACTACTTGAAGAGCAAGACAGACTGTCAATGGACTTGCTGATACAAAAAAAATTTCTACCCAGAATTCTGACTTTAATTTTTTAATTTGTTGTTGTTGTTGTTATGTGCCGTCGGGTTGGCCCTGACTCATAGCAACCCCTCCTTGGGTTTCCGAGGCAGTGTCACTACAGAAGTAGGATTGCCCAACCTTCTTGCTGAGGAGTGGCTGGTGGGTTTGAACTGCCAGCCTTCTGGATAACAGTCAAGTGCCTTAGGCACCATGTTACCAGAGCTCCCAATTTTTTAATAATAAAACAAAAATAGTAATGACAAGTTGTGAGTTTATTATTCTTTCTAAATAATTCAAGTTGTTTTTCAAACAACAAACATTATCTCCAGCAAACGTTGTAGGAGGTGAACAAAAAATATTATCAACCTTGTTGTTGTTAGGTGCTGTCGAGTCGTTTGTGACTCATAGCGAACCCATGCACAGCAGAACAAAACACTGCCCGATCCCATGCCAGCTCCATGATCCCTGCTATACTTGAGCCCATCGTTGCAGCCACCATGTCAATCCATCTCGTTGAAGGCCTTTCCCTCTTTCACGGACTCTCCACATCACCAAGCATGACACCCTCTTCCAGGGAATGGTCCCTTCTGACAACATGACCAAAATAGGTGAGATGAAGTCTGACCATTCTCACTTCTAATGAGCATTTCAACTGCACTTCCTCCAGGGCAGATTTGTTAGTTCTTTTAGCAGTCGATGGTACTTTCAGCATTCTTCATCAGCACCACAACTCAAAAGCATCAACTCTTCTTCAGTCTTCCTTACATTATCCATGTCTCACATGCATACAAGGCAAGTGAAAAGATCATGGCTCATGTCAGGCACACCTTAGTCTTCAAGGAGACATCCTTGCTCCTTGGCACTTGAAAGAGATACTTCGCGGCAGACCTGCCCAGTGCTACACATCATCTAATGTCCTGACTGCTGCTTCCATTGGCATCGATTGTAGAACCAAGCAATGTGAATTCTTTGACAGTCACAATCTTTTCTCTATTGATCATGGTGTTGCTTATTGGCCCAGTTGTGAGGATTTTTGTTTTCTTTATATTGAGATGTAATCCATACTGCAGACTATATTCTTCAGTCTTCATCAGTAAGTGCCTCAAGTCATCCTCACTTTCAGCAAGCAAATCAGCATATCTCAGGTTGTTAATGAGTCTTCCTCTAATCCTGATGCCAGGTTTATCTTCAGATAGTCCAGCTTCTCCAGATTATTTGCTCAGCATATAGACTGAATAAGTATGGCGAAAGGATACAACCCTGACACACTTCCTTTTTTATTTTAAACCATGCAGTGTCCCCTTGTTCTGTTCAAACGACAGCCTCCTGGTCAAGGTACAGGTTCCTCATGAGTACAATCAAGTGTTCGGGAATTCCCATTCTTCTCAATGTTATCCATAATTTGTCATGATCCACACAATCAAATGCCTTTGCAAAGTCAATAAAACACAA
>NW_006921594.1:27657268-27671805 GCF_000298275.1 Orycteropus afer afer
CTCAAGGGCAAGATTCAGAATGTCTTCCATCATCCATTTTGGTCTTCTCTTCTTTTCTCGTCTTTTTAGTGACCTCTTGCTTTCTTCATTGATAATGTTCTTGATATCACCCTACAATTCAACCATAGTAGAGATGAAAGAAGCTAGATATGATTTGAGTTAATGATCAGTGTCAGTCAAACCCAAAAAACCAAACTCACGGCCCTGGAGTGGGATCCGATGCATAGCGACCCCTCCTTGGGTTTCTGAGGCAGTATCACTACGGAAGTAGATTGGCCAATCTTCCTTCTGAGGAGTGGCTGGTGGGTTTGAATCACCAGCCTTCTGGTTAGCAGTCAAATGCCTTAGGCACTACGCCACCAGTAGAAGAATAGAAAGAAATTCCAGGCCTGCACTGTGAATTTTCTGAAGATTTTCTTGATACCCTAAAAAGCAATCTATTTATTCAATATGAGTTTATGATTTCCTCAGATAACTTAATGAAATAATAATAATAATAATAATAATCTTAAGGAAATTAAAATTTTCTTCAAATTAACTTTGATTTATTTAGTAAAACTTTAAATCTTTTTAAGATACTACTTTTTAGAAGCACTAGATAAGTTGATTATAATCAACTCACTTCAACAACACTGTAAATTCCAATTTTCAAAATGATAAGGACTCTTGACTTAGAATTTTTAAAGTCTATTTAAAGAAATGTGTTATAGTCACAAAGGTAGCCTTTCACTAGACTTTCTAATCCTGTAAATAGAAATGAAAGAAACAATGGAGGGTAAGTGTGACTGTGTTTCATTAATTCAGCAGATTCAGGAACTAGTAATACAATGTTTATCTTTGTACCCAAACATAGATTTTTTTGTTGTTGTTGTTGTTTGTTTTTTCATTATTTTCCAAAAATGTGATGAAGCATGGGGAGTTATAATTTCCCACACAATTCCCAGAATAAATAAAAAGGTGAGAAGAATAATAATTATCAACATTCATTGTAGAATATATTTATGCAACTTGTAGGTTGTTTTGGATCTGTTTTCTACCATTTTGCCATGGAACGATGGATGTAAAATAATTTCCCCACACACATCTTGCCATTCAGTAAAACTGTGGTAAACTTTTTTTTTTTTTTTTTTCTCACAATTTAAAGGTCTAAAAGCCTTCGCATTGTTTCACTGGTTATCTTTAACTTGAAAACCAGAAATTTGAAACAATAATTGATTTTCCCATTTAATCACTGCTTTAAAGTTTACCCAAAGTTTTTATTATACATTATCTAATTTAAGTCATACAAAAGCTAAGGATTATTTTTCCCATTCAGTGATGATGGAACTGAGACTCAGAAAGGAAATATATGTAGGAAGTGGAAAAGCCAAGAATCAGCCTCCTGGTTTCAGGTGTTACTTTTATGACTCTTTGCAACGGACACTCAAATATATCAAATTGCAAAATTGAGTCATTGTTCTGGTTCCCTAGTGCTGCTCTGACAAGAATATACCACATGGGATGGCCTTAACAAACAGGAGTTTATTCCTACAATTTGGAGGCTTTAAGTCCAAGTTCAAAGTGCCAGGCTCTAGGGGCTGGGTGAAAGCCCCTCAACCTTGGGGTCCAGCTCTGCCTCCTGCTCCCGGCCCACTGGAGCTAGAGGCATTTCTTCACTCAGACAGCTGCTGGCTGCTGAGGCTGAGAAGCCCCAAGGTTGACAAGGAAAAAGCCACAGTCCCGATGTTACCAAACCACATGGCAGGCCATTAACGTAAGTCCATTGTAAGTCCCAAGGTCGGCAGAGCATGGCAGGCTGCTGAGCAATGACATGGCTACATGCAGGGTCCACGCTTGCCATAGGCTAGAGACCATACCCAAAGACTTCTGCTTATATACAGGAAGCAGACCACATACCCAAAGGCACCTACCCAGCTGCTTGTGGTAGATCCCACCATGGAGTTGATTGCCAGTCCCCTCATGGGAATTAACTACCACCAGCTGCCCAGCCATTCAACCAGGCCAGCCAAGTTGACACAAAAACCAAACTACCACAGTCATGTATCTTCAATGAAAGGTATACACTCATAGACACAGATCACCTTCCATTTCAAACCCATAGAATACCCAAGATGTACAACTGAAAAACAGGCTTATTTTTTTCAATGCTTTCAAAATGCATTTCTTTGTTTAAGATTCTTTTAGCATCCCAAATAGAACCTTAACATTCGTAGGGTAAATGGCATTTTGCTTATTTAAGAAAGTGTGATGTACTTCAAGTATATTTCATTCTAAATGTCGTGTAACAGGCACTATGCTCTACATGAAATGTGAAATGACTTATAGATTAAATCTGTTGATAAATGTTCTCAGGGAGTGGTCTGCAGCTGCCTTGTGTTTCAGTCATTTACATACTTAAATTTTGTTCTTATGCTCAGTATGTTTAAACATTCATACAGGACAAAATTTCAAGAATCTCCACTGAATATCCTGCTGTGCACCAACAGGAGCAACACAATATCGGAGCACTAAGAAGACAGGTTTTGACTTTTACAAAATTATAATGCTGTCCCTTGCAAAGAGTGCAATTTTAGTGAGTAATTTTCCAACATGAATATGTATTTTTGATGCACAAATACTTAGAAAGCTCTTTTTTACAGCTGTCTTCACTTCTTTTAAATAAGACAAATTTTAGAAGCATAATTTAGGACACTTTACTATGAAGAGATAATATTTTGTGCATTATAATAAAAAAAAACAGACCACATACAAACAATGGTAATATCTGCTTTCTCCACCTTCCTCTAAATTTTATGCAGATCTTCTGGTACTAAAATAAACAGTGACATTCAGAGAAAAGTTATATTTGTTTTAGAATTATATCCACATACCTACAAGGAAGACCAGTTAATTTTATTCAATTTTACACACCAACCACTCAATCCAAGGTGAGAAACTGACGATTTTTACCAACTTCTGCAGTCTGAAATTAACCAAACATGCAATCAAGAAGTGTTGGTTATTATTGGTATTTAGAATAAGAAAAATTGAAAACAGAAAAGAATCACCAGTAGTTGGAAAGTATGGCTTTAGTGGTAGAAATGATACCTGAGATTACATAACAGAATTTTGGAAGACCAATGACATATTCATTGCAAATATTTTTTTTTCAACCACATCAGTGGCAGCTATACATTTGGACCTCACCAGATCGAATACAAATCAATAACTTTGACTACATCTGTGGAAAGAGGCAATGGAGAAGCTCAATATCAGCAGTCAAAACAAGGCCAGGAGCTGACTGTGGAACAGACCATCAATTACTCATATGCAAGTTCAAGTTGAAGCTGAAGAAATTTAAAACAAGTCCATGAGAGTAAAAGTATGACCTTGATTATATCCCACTTGAATTTAGAGATCATCTGAAGAACAGATTTGATGCCCTAAACACCTATGACTGAAAACCAGATGAGTTGTGGGATGACATCAAGAATATCACACATGAAGAAAGCAAATGGCCATTAAGAAGGCAGGACAAGAAAAGACCGAACTAGATGTCCGAAGAGTCTCTGGAAGTTTTCTTGAACAGCGTTTTGGTTACTTAGTGCCTCTCTGACAGGAATGTACCATAAGTGGGATGGCTTTAACAATCAGGGGCTTATTCTTACTCAAGCCCAAGTTCAAAGTGCCAGGCTCCAGGGAATGGGTTAAAGGCCCTCAACCTTGGGCTTCAGCTCTGCCTCCTGCTCCCGGCCCACTGAAGCTAGAAGTATTTCTTCACTCAGGCAGCTACTGGCTGCTGGGGCTGACAAACCCAAGGTTGACAAATAAAATGACACAGTCCCAATGTTACCAAACAACACAGCAGGCTGTTGATTCAAATCCACTGAAAGTCCCAAAATCTGCAGAGCATGGTAGGCTGCTGAACAATTACACTGCTACATGCAGAGTTCAAGTGTGCTATAAGCTAGAGACCATTCCCCAAGCTGCTTCTTTTATATGAGAAATCTCTAAAGCAGCTACTCAGCTGCTTGTGGTAGATCCCACCACGGAGTAGATTGCCAGT
Source organism: Orycteropus afer afer (assembly GCF_000298275.1). NCBI lineage: Eukaryota > Metazoa > Chordata > Mammalia > Tubulidentata > Orycteropodidae > Orycteropus > Orycteropus afer. Next base: position 27,661,314 of record NW_006921594.1, read on the forward strand.
CTCATCATGGGGAAAAACTACCACAGCTGCCCAGCCACTCAACCAGGCCCAGACAAGTTGACATACAACCTTAACTACCACAAACAGAGTGTAGCTAAAGCAAATGGAAAAATGACGAGATTAAACAACTGAACAGAAAATTTCAAAGGGCAGCTCAAGAAGACAAAATAAAATATTATAATGAAATATGCAAAGACTTGGTGTTAGGAAACCAAAAGAGAAGAACACCCTTGGCATTTCTCAAACTGAAGGAGTTGAAGAAAAAATTACTGCCCCCCAGTTGCAATACTGAAGGATTCTATGGGCAAAATATTGAATGATGGAAGAAGATGGAAGGAATACACAGAGTCTCTGTACCAAAAAGAATTGGTTGATGTTCATTTATTTAACAAGATAGCATATGATCAAGAACCAATGGTACTGAAAGAAGTCCAAGCTGCACTCAAGGAATTGGTGAAAAACAAGGCTCCAGAAATTGATGGAATATCCACTGAGATATTTCAACAAACAGATGCAGCACTGAAAGTGCTTACTCATCTATACCAAGAAATTTGGAAGACAGCTACCTGGCCAACTGACTGATCCATACTTGTGACCATTCCAAAGAAAAGTGATCCAGCAGAATGTGGAAATTATTTAACAAGTAAAATTTGGTTGAAGATAATTCAAAAATGGTTATAGAAGTTTATTGACAGGAAACTTCCAGAAATTCAAGCCAGATTCAGAGGATATGGAATGGAAGATATTATTGCTGATGTCAAATGGATCTTGGCTGAAAGCAAAGAATACTAGAGATATTTACTTGTGTTTTATCAGATGGAAAGACACTCAATTGTGTGTTTATAACAAATTATGGATAACATTGCAAAGAATGGGAATTCCAGAACACTTAATTGTGCTCATAAGGAACCTGTACATAGACCAAGTGGCTGTTGTTTGAACAGAGCAAGAAATACTGCATCCTTTAAAATCAGTAAGGGTGTACATCAGGGTTATATCCTTTTACCATATTTATTTAACCTGTATGCTGAGCAAATAATCTGAGAAGCTGGTCTATATGAAGAAGAACATGCCATCAGGATTGGAAGAGGACCCACTAACAAACTGCGATTTGCAGATGGCACATCCTTGCTTGCTCAAAATGAAGATGACTTGAATCACTTACTGATGAAGATCAAAGACTATAGTCTTCAATATGAATTATACCTCAACATAAAGAAACAAAAATCCTCACAACTGTACCAATGAGCAGCATCACAATAAATGGAGAAAAAATTGAAGTTGTCAGGGATTTCATTTTACTTGGATCCACAATCAACATCCATGGAAGCAGCAGTCAAGATATCACCTATTATATTACACTGGGCAAATCTGCTGCAAAAGACCTTTATAAATGTTAAGAAGCAATGATGTCACTTTGAAGACTATAGCATGCCTAACCCAAGCCATGGTATTTTCAATCTCTTCATACGCATATGAAAACTGGACAATGAATAAGGAAGACCAAAGAAGAGTTGATGCCTTTGAATTATGGTGCTGACAAAGGATACTGAAAATACCATGGACAGTCAGAAGAACAAATCTATCCTGGAAGAAGTGCAACTGGAATGCTCCTTACAAGCAAGAATGAGCAGGCTTTTCCTTTCATCTTCTTTGGTCATGTTGTCAGAAGGCACCCTGGAGAGGGATATCATGCTTGGTAAAGTACAGAGTCAGTGAAAAGAGGGAAGATCCTCAACAAGATGGATTGACACAGTGGCTGCAATGATGGGCTCTAGTATAGTAAAGATAGTGAGGATTGCACACGACTGGGCAGTGTTCTATTCTGTTGTACATAGTGTCACTATGAGTCAGAGTTGACTTAACGGCACCCAACAACAATTCAAGTACTCTTAGAGTGGAGTCAATTCAAATGGACTAAAATCAAACAAACCTGAGGAAGAGAATTAGTTATATATATATATGTTGTTGTTGTTATGTGCCGTTGAGTTGGCCCTGACTCATAGCGACCCCCTCCTTGAGTTTTTGAGGCAGTATCACTACGGAAGTAGGATTGCCCAACCTTCCTTCCGAGGAGTGGCTGGTGGGTTTGAACCGCTTCTGGTTAGCAGTCAAGTGCTTTAGCCACTATGCTACCAGAGCTCCTATATATCAATCTATATCTATCTATCTATCTATCTATCTATCTATCTATCTATCTATCTATAACGCAAACAAAACCACTGCCATGGAGTTGGATCCAACTCAAAGCAACCCCTCCTTGGGTTTCTGAGGCAGTATCACTATGGAAGTAGATTGCCTAACCTTCCTTCTGAGGAGTGGCTAGTGGGTTTGAAGAGCCAGCCTTCTGGTTAGCAGCCAAATGCCTTAGGCACTACATCACCAGAGCTCCTATAATTATAATTCACTTTATGCTTCTTTGATTCTAATTTCTCATTCTATTTCAGGTTTTGTTATTTCAAAATTTATGAATTTATAATCTTGACTACAAAGACAAATATTTGAATAGCAGTGTTTGGAGGTTTTGGAGGATGCTACCATAGCATTTTCCTGCTAACATTATGTAATACTCAATCTTTTGGATATTTCTTTTCATGCTGAACTATTTTTTAAGAATCTTTCTAGTTCTTTAGAGCATTGGCAATAGTCAATATACCTTAATTGCTCCTCTTTCCCCTTGATTATGTTGTTGTTGTTGTTGTTATGTGCCGTCCAGTCGACCCCGACTCATAGCGACCCCTCCTTGGGTTTCCGAGGCAGTATCACTACGGAAGTAGGATTGCCCAACCTTCCTTCTGATTGATTATGTAATGCCTCATATATCAATCACTACTAACCATTGAGTGGATTCCAACTCATAGTGACCCCTATAGGTTTTCAAGGCTGTAAATCTTTATGGAAACAGATTGCCTCATCTTACTTCTGCAGAGTGGCTGGTGGGTTCGAACCACAGACTTTTGGTTTGCAGCCAGATGCCTTAGCCACTACACCACCAGAGCTCCTTCATATACAACTAGCACATTGCAATTTACAAAACAATTTCTCATGTGGCTTTCAGCACTGAGATGTAAAGTATTGTTTGTTTGTTTTTTTCCCTCACAAAACTATACCTTATTACTAATGACTTATGATGGATTAACAAAAGATGGATAGTCTGAATTTCAGCTTATATTACATCTTTAGGATACCACTGCTACCCTGTTTATAGTTCAGGAAGTTCTTATTAATCAAGAAGAAATGACAGAATTTACATATAGCAACTGTGATTTTTGGAGTCTTCCCAAGGAATTTTATGTAAAGGAGCCAAAGTATTCCTAAAAGAATGTAAGGAACTAATTTGCCATGATCACTGCCACTCACACTACTCCATAGAATCATTAAAGATGCTTGTTTTTGAAATTAGAATAGCTATGGTTTGTGCTTTTGTCTAGCTGGCTTCCTTGCCAAATACACTGCCTTTGAGTCAATTCTGACTTACTGAGACCCTGTAGGACAGCATAGATCTGTCCAAAGGATTTCCAAAGCTATAAATCTTTATTTTACAGAACAGATTGCCTCATCTTTCTCCCATGGAATAACTGGTGGATTCAACAGCCTACCGTTGTTTAATAGCCTAGTGCTTAACCACTGTGCCACTAAGGCTCCTTTGGTTTCCTTTCAATTGTATTTATTCTTCCTCATAGCCTGGCATTCCTAATTTCCTAATTACTCATTTACCTCAGACTTTTATTTTGAGTGGATCTGTAATGGTAAAGGATCTAAAGGTAAGATGGAGAAATAGGCAGACAAACAACATAGACCCTCTTCAACAAAGAAAAGAAAAACCAATTGACAGAGATGCAGAAGATAATCATGAAGCCCTGAGTTTTGAAAGTAACAATACAGAAGTGGATTAGGCACCAAGTAGTGGAAAAAACTGAACGAAAACAGTAAATACAGAGATGGTTGGAGCTGTGGATTGTCAGCTACTCTGATAGGACCAAGAGCCTGAATTTCCATGGGGTGCTGGGACCTAAGAATTCAGCTAAAGATCAGCCCTGGTCACCAAGGGCTGCAGGAACTACTGTGCTGGTGGCCTATGACTATGAAGGGAAACAGCAAGGAGGGAGACAACCTGCGCTGTTGACTTTCCACCGACCGGAGTGTGCAGCCATTTTCAATGTTTATAAGTGGCAGCCATTTTGGATATTTAAAGTGATCGGGGGTGCAGCCATTTTGAATCTTCACAAGTGGCAACAATTTTGGATATTAAAGTGATAGCATTCTCATTCAGATTACAGGCACCTAAGAATAGGCTCTGTTTGCCAAGGTCGGCAGGGACATACAAGAGTCTGACAACAAGAAAAGAGACAGGTGGTGAGTGTATAAGTGCTATCAAATAGTGGATAGAGGAGCACAGCACAGTACCCTGCTTGCGTAGATAACATACAAGCAAAACAAAGAAAACGAAAATCATGGGCAAGTCATCCAGCATACAATCACCAATTAAATATAAACACATAAACGTCACAATGCCTCAGAGACAACAGAGCATCACACTCCACACAAAGAAGCAAGATAAAGCACAAGAAACAAGGGACCAGGATACACACCCAAAATACATCCTTGAGGAAGATGCAGCATTGGAACTCCCTGAGAAGGAATTCAAAACAATTATATTTAGGTATCTTCAAAGGATTGAGAAACAGATCAAAAAAACACAGACAAAACCCTAGAAGAACTTTGAAATAAAATACAAGAAAATGACAAAATAAATGAAAAGTTAGAAATGATTCTAAATCTACAGATAAAAATCCAGAAGATTGATACTAAATTATTAGAAACAGACAACACATTGAAAGGGCAAAGGAGTAAAATTGATCTAATGGAAGACAGAATTAATGAGATTGAAGACAAATACCTGAATACTTCTTTGGAAAAGGATCAATCAGAAAAAAGATCAAAACAAAATAAAGAAAGCCTAAGGTTCATGTGGGATACCATTAAAAGGAATAACCTACATGTAATCAGAATTTCAGAACAGGAAGAGACAAATAAAACTACAGAGAAAATTGTGGAAGATTTGTTGGAAGAAAACTTCCCTGATATGATGAAAGATGAGACTATATCCACTCAGCAAGTCCAATGAACCCCAAACAGGATAGACCCCAAAAGAAAATCACCAAGATATATCATCATCAGACTCACCAAAACCAAAGACAAAGCGAATCATGAGAGCAGCACAGAAAAAACTAAAAGTTACCTACAATGGACAACCAATAAGACTAAGCTGGGATGTCTTGCCAGAAACCATGCAGGCAAGAAGACAATGAGATGGTGTATATAAAATCCTGAAAGAGAAAAATTTGCATCCAAGAATTATATACCCAGCAAAATTGTCCCTTATATATAATGGTGATATTAGGACATTTCCAGATAAGCAGAAATTAAGGGAATTTGTTAAAACCAGACCAAGTTTACAAGAGATGCTAAAGGGAATCCTTTGGACAGAGAAGCAACAACAGCCAACAACAACTGACCATTAACACACATAATGATATAACCCAGAAACCAATCCAGCTATGGAGGTATCCAAAGTGAATGAGCCTACAAGATTGTAATCAGGGAATCAGCCAAATCAATTGACAAATGAGGACAACTACAAACCAAAAACAGGGAAAAAAATTGTGTTGTTATAGAACTTCTAGATGGTAGGGAAGTCAAGACAGCTGCAAGATAGAACGGACTGTTCTAAACTTGGGAAGAAATCTACAAATCACAGGGTAACCTCAAAGAAAATGATAAACCCTCACATCAAAATAAAAAAGAGGACCAGCACAAATATTTGTTGTTGTTGTTATGTGCCGTTGAGTCAGACCTGACTCATAGCGACCCTACCTTGGGTTTCCAAGGCAGTATCACTATGGAAGTAGATTGCCCCATCTTCCTTCCAAGGAGTGGCTGGTGGGTTTGAACCGCAAGCCTTCTAGTCAGTAGTCAAATGCTTTAGGCACTATGCTATCAGAGCTCCCTAAATATTTAGCAAATACTAAAACAATAGCAACAAAGGAAGTGATAACATGATTCATAAACAAAACGAGCTCAGCATAGGAAATTATATGGAAAAAGAAATCGACACGACAAAAAAAGCACGTAACAAAAATGATAGCAACAAATTCATAATTGCCGATAATTACTTATCTGCCAAGGGACTTATCTGTAAGATCTATAGAATATTCCAATGCCACAACACCAAAGGAATTAACAATCCAATTGAAAAATGGACAGATGACATGAATAGACACTTCACCACACAGGATATTCAGGTGGCCAGGTAATGCATGAAGAGATGCTCACAGTCATTGGCCATGGGAGAGATGCAAATCAAAACAACAATGATATACCATCTCACCCCAGCACTGATGGCAAGGTTCAACAAGACAGAAAATAACAAATACTGGCGGGGATGTGAAGAGATTGGGACTCTCATACACTGCTGGTGGGACTGTGAAGTGATACAACCACTGTGGAAAGCAGTATGGTGATTCCTTAGAAAGCTGGAATTGGAGATACTATTTGATCCAGCAATCCCATTACTAGGTGAGAGTCAGGACTGGAACAGGTATATGCACACTCATGTTCATTGTAGCACTATTTACAATAGCAAAAAGATGGAAACAACTTACGCGCCCATCAGAAGAAGAGTGGATGACCAAATTATGGTATATACACGTAATGGAATGTTATGCAGCACTAAATAATAATGTAGAGTCTGCAAAACACCACATAATATAGATGAACTTGGAGGACATTATGCTGAGTGAAATAAGTCAATCACAGAAGGACAAATATAGTATTATTTGTTGTTGTGGAGGGTCAAGAAAAGGTTTATATTCGGAGGGAAACTTTCTTTGTTGGTGCCAGGGGTAGGAGGGGAGGGGAGGGAACACAGCAAAAAAAAAAAAAAATGCATTGACCCATGTCACTTTAGTTTTGTGTATGTCACTGTACATAAATTATATTTCAATAAAATGCATTAAAAAAAGATAAGATAAAGTGCCATGGGGGGTGGGGCAACAGTGATTCAGTGGTAGACTCTCCACCTTCCATGTAAGACACCTGGGTTTGATCCCACTGGTAGAGCAATTGATTTGTAATGCACACAATCCGGATGGATCCAAAGTAAAAACTAGAAGAGGGTTCCAATAAAAGAATAGTCAAGAAAGAATCACTGCTTATTATGTGTGTATATAACAGTTGTTTACTCTAAACCTCCCAAATTGTCTATTATTAACATTCTCATCTCTTTCCAGAAGCAAAAGAAGAGTTTATGAGTCCCTTCACCTGAGCAATTGACTTCACTTGCCTATATTTTCAAATGACCCCTCTATACTGACTCCTTCTTATAAATATATTGAAATTCCCCTCATCTTAATAATTTTCACTCAATACTCTAATCCCTATACACTATCACTCAATATCTCTTCTTTAGAAAATGACCAACTTTCTTGAAATAGTAGTTTCTCTCTTTCCCATTTTTCAATTTTATTTCTCCCCTTAGCATTCTGAATCTACATTCTGTCTGTACCACTTGAAAGATTCTTGAAAAATTTACTTTCTTCCAATGATTTTCTATTATCTATTACTTTTATCATAAGTTTTAATCATTTTGCTCTCCTTATAATGGCTTCCCAGTTTCTCCAGGATATACTTCATAGCAGCTTGGCATAGCTGCTGACACTACAAATATTATTCATTCACTACATGCCAATCACTCTTGGTGCTTTAATGTGAAACTGGTATGTGGAGCAAATTAGTCTTGTGACATAATGTTTTCCATGGAGGTTATATTTCCCTGCCCTTGGAAGAAAACTCTAGCAGGCCATGAATTCTTTTCTCTCTCTTAGTAAAAGACAGTTCTATGGTGACTTGTCACAAAACACAGGCACAGTTTGGTGTTAAATATATTCACTCAAGTTCAACCTGACATAATATCAAACCTTCTCCCACCTGTCTGGTCAGGCTGGCCTCATATTGCAGGTAGGCTGGAGGACAGAGGGTTCATTAGATATGGAAGATAGTGCAATCTGTTTCTACTAGAGTGACTTTGTGAGTGATTCAGTGGGTCCCAGCTGGGACCCTCTCCTTGGGCTTGCCGTGATGGAGGTAGTAGGTATTCACCTCTCAATCCTGTGAGAATGGGCTCACAATTTGGCAACTGCTCTTTTCAAAGAAATCTCTGTACAAACCCTCCTCCTTGCTCTTCACTTTCAAACTAAATAATTTCAAAGTGGGTAAGGAAGATTAAGGATCACACCACCAGTTTTCAGAAATTTCCTTCAAAAATGTGCATGTAATGATTCAGAGCCTCAATTTGGATTTAATATTTTTGGTTTTGATATTTACTTAAATTTAAATTTTAACATACATTATCTAATGTACTCTTTATAAAAAAAACCTCACTGCCATCGTGTCTGATCTCACTCATAGCAACCCCTCCTTGGGTTTCCAAGGTGGTATCTCAATGGAACTAGATTGCCCAATCTTCCTTCCCAGGAGTGGCTGGTAGGTTTAGCATCACCCAAATAAGAGAAAAATCTAATCACTATTGTATTTGTGAAAACTGAGATTAAGTGGAGTTAAATAAATTTTCTTGAGTTGAAGAGCTTATACTTAATTGAGGCAGAGTCTGAGTCCATGAACCTAAGCTCTGACCCATTGCCTCCAATGCAAACGCTTTTATTATCTGCCCTTTATTCAAACCCACCAGCCACTCCTTATAAGGAAGATTGGGCAATCTACTTCCATAATGATAATGCCTTGGAAACCCAAGGAGCGGTGGCTATGAGTCAGATCCAACTGGACAGTAGTGAGGTTTTTTTTTTTTTTTTTTTTTTAGTAGTTTCAGAGCCATTTTTCTACTTTCAGTGCATTACAACATCATTGACCTTCTAAGAATTCTTCTCATTTACCAACCTTTCCTCCCCTTCGGACTTGGCACACACTATTTCCACTACCAGAAATGGCCTTTCTCTTTTCTTCTTTTAACAGTTATTACTTTGTGAACTCTTATTCAAGACAACTGCTTTTCAACTCACTAGAAGACTGAAGTATTTCCATCATCTTGCCTGTGTATAAGAGTATTATAGTAATTCTTTGGTTCTCTAATAACCTCCTTACATATTTGACTCTCCTGCTACAACTCTGAGTCCAAGAGAGGCAAGGAATATATTCCATTTATTAAGACCTGGAGGAAATATTTGTTGAATGAGTAAATGACAGACTGTATGTAGGCTACTGCTGGTGAAAATAAAAAACAAACAACGCACTGCCATCGAGTCGATCTGACATAGCTACTCCTTGGGTTTCTGAGGCGATATCTCTACAGAAGTAGATTGCTCAATCTTCCTTTTGAGGAATGGCTGGTGGGTTTGAACCGCCAGGCTTCTGGTTAGCAGTCAGATGCCTTAGGCACTACATCACAGAGTGTATGTAGGCTACCACTAGTGAAATTAAATTAACCCAAAACAAAACCCACTGCCATAGAGTCGATTCTGATTCACAGCAGCCCTACAGGACAAAGTAGAACTGTCTCATGGAATTTCCAAGGGTATAAAATCTTTATGGAAGAATACTGTCACATCTTTCTCCCATGGAACGGATGGTGGGTTTGAATATCTGATGTTTTGGTTAGCAGGCAAGCACTTTACTCACAATGCAAACAGGGCTCCTTTGAATCGAATAAACAAACAAACAAAAAAACCCTCACTGCCACTGAGTTGATTCCAACCCATAGCGACCCCCTTTGGATTTCTGAGGTGGTAAATCTTTACAGAAGTAGCTTGCCCAGTCTTCCTTCCACGGATTGGCTGGTGATTAGTAGTCAAATGCCTTAGGCACTGAGCCACCAGAGCTCCTTGTGAAATCAAATACTGGCTAAAAATTTTTGAGAATAGGGTAAGAATAGGGTAAATTCTTGGAAATTTCATAGTCCACACAATCACTTAAGAGTCAGGAGAATATAAGGCCAGAGAGGATAAGTGACTTACAGGAGGCATCCAATGTTATATTTTTAAATTGGAACTATCTCTTCCTCCACATCTTGGGGATAGTTTTGAATTCCTGCCAAGCTTTTAGCAAGGTCATGTGGCAGAACTCTCACCTTCATCTTTGTAAGATCTAGCAGATGTGGCCAGGTTGTGCTAGGACAACCTGGGAGTCATTCCTAAGTGGCAAGACTGTCTTATTTATGTAAAGGTTATAACTGCAATCCAAATCAAGGGCTTAGTTTATTGCATTTAAGGTCATTACAAAGGCACTTTTTCAGGAAGGAAGGTTGGGCAATCCTACTTCCGTAGTGATACTGCCTCGGAAACCCAAGGAGGGGTCGCTATGAGTCGGGGCCGACTCCACGGCACATAACAACAACAACAACAAATAGTAAGTAAATCTTTTTTGTTTTCTTTTTATTTCCCTTTTTCATTTCTTTTGCGGTTCTTGCATGTACAGATTA
>NW_006921594.1:27671905-27704959 GCF_000298275.1 Orycteropus afer afer
ATCCTACTTCCGTAGTGATACTGCCTCGGAAACCCAAGGAGGGGTCGCTATGAGTCGGGGCCGACTCCACGGCACATAACAACAACAACAACAAAGAGTCAGTGAAGCTTAGACCTTTATTTAATGCTCATATCTCAGTAACAAAGTTAAGCTGGATTGCTCCCTCCATGTTTTTATCAGCTATTGAATCCAAAGGCTTTCTGTTATCTAAAACTTTTATGGTTAAGTCCTTTTTAGAGATAAATTATAAATTATGAATGAGTGAACGAATGAACAAATGCATGTTGCTATCAGTGGAGGAAAATGATTTCAAAACAAAAATTCTTGAGAGAGGGTTATTTCCTTCATGTTCAGTAAAGGCTGGTGCTAGATTAATTTGTATCCAAGGTTTTCTAATAATGATCTATGAGTGCTGGATTCATATCAAGAATAGTTTTTGTTTTCTTCTTTAGAAAACATCTCTCTGTGATAAAACATTTAATTTTTGAGAAAGCTAGGTTACTTTTTAATGTCAAATTTGGCTTAATTTTCAAGTTTCATGTGTGATCATATTGATAATGTAAAAAAAGTATAGATGATTTTTTTTTATTAGTTTTCATTTCAGGAAAAGTAAGTAAAATGGTCAAAATTTTAAGAATATTTGAAAAAAAAAATTGACCTGAAGAGGTAAGAGAACTGATTATTTCATTAGAAAAATAAAAATAGGTTGCCTAGAAAGTAGATGACATGTATATAAAAGTAATTCTCATATTTTGTTTTGGTATTTTTTTTAATAATAAACTTTCTATCCTTTTCTAGGAAAGAGGAAGTATGGTTATGCATATGAATGACTAAATGATGTAATAGTACTTTCTGTCTAGGGAGACTTTCACTCTTGTTAGTCCTATTCCATTCCACTATAAACCTATATAATCTTTAAAGAATGTTTTCAGTCATGGACCCTCACCTTCCAGTGATTTCATCCAGATTCAGTTTCCATAGGCTTTACTAGTTGGAACAGAAGAAAAGAGCAGACCATCTGAACAAAATAAAATGTCACCATTAAAATGGTTTTTGTAGCTTAAGGTACAGTGTAATGATATTTTTCCAACAGCTGCTTTCAGTTGGATTTAAAGTCTAGAAACACCCTTTGCATCTGATAGAAAATAATAAAATACAGGTTGCATTACTTCTTTCCTTCGTGCCCCCAAACAGAAAGAATTTTTTATGCTTCTATGTGGTAACTCATGATCATTAAGATTTTCCTTTTTTGTTTTGGTCAATCTAAATTATTACTCATCTGTGCTAAATGAGGTATATGTGAAAAGTGTTATCAAAAAAGTAAAAACACTCTTTGAATAAATATGACTATAACTTGGGTCAATTTCTGATTTCTCACATACAGTTCATTCCTTCTATAAAATGGTTCAATTGCTTAGGTAAAATGAAATGTCCCAATGATAAATCTGTTATTACCAAGAGGTAAGGAGTTATTTCATATGATCATAGTTAGTAATTTTATTTCCCAATTATGCTGATAATTCCTTCCATAAATGAAGAATATAAACTTTAGAAAAATACAAACATAAAAATCATCTGAAAGAATAATGATTTGCAATATTATTTTTAAAAAAATTGTTAGTGAAATAAAAAGGGTGAAATTAAAATATACCAAATATTTTAAACAAAAAGTAAAAACAAATGCTTTAATTAATTTCTGAGATAAGCAGAGTGAATAAATATATACCAGTTATTAAGTTTACTGGTAGATAATCTTATGAAGAATGGAAAAGAGAGAACACAAAATCATTAGGAGATTCTTTAAATGCTTAGATTTCTTCTATCTTTGTAATTCATAAAAAGTTCATAAATGCTCTATTGTTTCTTTTGTCAGAAGTTTCAAAATCAAAATTAAATAACAAATATTTTGTTTATGAACCAATTTCTTTAGGAAACCTCACTTCTACTTTTTCCATTTCGGACAAATTTTATTTCTAATCAGAAATGTTCCACTGCTATTTACAAGGCTTCCTGGTTTTATATCAGTAAAGTTGTGCATCATGAAAGATGTTGTGTTACAGTTGTAACTTATGTGAATAAGTTCACCATACTTATGCAATCTGTATGCAGAGCTAATAATCTAAAATGCTGGCTTATATGGAGTAGAATGTGACATCAAAATTGGAGAAGACTCCTTAACAACTTGTGATATACAGATGACACGACCTTACTTGCTGAAGAGGGCTTAAAGCACTTACTAATGAAGATCAAGAACAATAGCCTCCAGTATGGATTACATCCCAACATAAAGGAAACAGAAATCTTCACAACTGGACCAATAAGCAACATCATGATAAATGGAGAAAGGACTGACTTTGTCAAGGATTTCATTTTACTTAGATACACAATCAACAGCCATGGAAGCCCCAGTCAAGAAATCTAATGACATATTGTATTGGGTAAAACTGCTGCAGAAGACCTTTTAAAGTATTAAAGAGCAAAGATGTCGCTTTGAAAACTAAGGTACACTTGACTCTAACGAGGGTATTTTTAATCATCACCTATGTGTGTTTAGGGAGCTCTGATGTGTAGTGACTAAGGCATTTGACTGCTAACCAAAAGGCTGGCAGTTCAAACCCACTCCTCGGAAGGAAGGTTGGGCAATCTACTTCTGTAGTGCTATCACCTCAGAAACCCAAGAAAGGGTTGCTATGAGTCAGATCTAACTCGACAGCAGTGAGTTCATGTGTGTGTAAACTGGACAATGAATACGGAAGACTGAAGAAGAGCTTATAGCTTTGAATTATGGTGTTGGTGAAGAATATTGAATATATTGAGTACCATGGATTGCCAGAAGAATGAACAAATGTGTCTTAAAAGAAGTACAGCCAGAATGCTCCTTAGGAGTGAGGATGATGAAACTTCCTTGGGTACTTTGGATACATTATCAGGAGGGCTGAATCCTTGGAGAAAGACATCATGCTTGGTAAAGTAGCAGGTCAGCAAAAAAGAAGAAGACTTGAAAAGATGGATTGACACAATGGCTGCAACAGAGGGCTCAAATATAACAATGATTATGAGAATGGCACAGGGCCGGGCAGTATTCCATAATGTTGTACATAGGGTCACTGTGAGTACAGACTGACTTAATAGCACCTAACAATGGCAATCAAAAATATACTTTATTCTAGATTAGAATTAGGCTGACTGATAAAGCATTTCTGGAGACACATATGATTCCTTGGAGAGCAGAAGACAGTAAAGGTGTAAAACATTGTAAAATGCAAAACAACTCTAGCAAATGACACAGTGGGCAAGGTGAGTGCAGCCTGAGCACCCTGTGGTGGCCCAGTGACTTAAGGACTAAGAGCTACTACCCGATCAGTCAATGCTAAAAACCTGGGGCTCAATACAAAGACAATAGTTAATAGCTACTTACTTATATATGGTGTATAATGAAGTACATTCATGCAAACCCACATAACTCCAGAACTCTAATTATCTTTTAATTTAAAAATATATATATTTCTTATTTAGCAATATTGTTTAGCATGAGATCTGGAAAGAAGTGCTTTAAGAATAAAACTAGGCATATCCCAACCTTCTCCGTATTCACTCACTACATTGCCTGAGATTTGAATTCTTTCTCCTCCAAGACTGCACTTGACATCTTCTTTCATATGTGGATTTCACATATAAAAGCATTTGGGTCAGAAGAAAAAATACACTAGAAGTCTCTCCTGGATTGCAACCAGTAAAGATGAGAACACTGAGAGCAGACAGGTAAAGAAAGAAATGAGCCTTTAAATATTAAGTGGAAAGACTGAAATGGTGAATTTATGATATTTTAATTGTGTATTCTAGCAAATCTTTGAGGGTCATAACCAGTGATAAGCAAAAAAATAAAGAGAATTTTTCTTCAAGCCAGTACTCACCGCCGTCACGTCAGTCCCAACTCATAGCGACCCCTTCTTGGGTTTTCAAGGTGGTATCTCTATGGAAGTAGATTGCTCAGCCTTCTTTCTGAGGAGTACCTGGTGAGTTTGAACCACCACCTTTCTGGTTAGCAGTCAAATGTGTTAGGCACTATGCCACCAGAGCTCCATAAGCCAGATCGACACTGGTATTAAATGGCCTCTTTTCTTTTGGACTTTTTTTTTTTTTTTGTCTGAACCCAAAGAGTACGCTTATGAGTGACCTTGCAGGCAAACTGATACTAAACTGCATGTTTTTTTTTTTTCCCCCCAGTAGTATTTCTTCACTGTCAGAGTGACCTCTGGACAATATCATTTTTAAAGGCTATTTTTTTTCCTAAGATATTTATATATCCCTTATTAAACAGATACATAAAGATTTTAAAAGGCTCAAGGAAATCCCTAAAGGAGGATATTTGAGTATATTTTTCCATATAAGATTTTTAATAAATATTAGATTTGTTGCATAATATCCATACTTCTTATTTTTCTGTGGCACAAATGAACATATCTATGCAGGAAGAATCAAAAAACCTGGAAATCTTTAATGATGCTAAAAAAGCAAATGTTGGATTTGTAGGACAATAATTCCAGTCATTTGAGGGATAAAAATAGAAACTGTGTTAGCAACCTATCCCAATGGTTTTATATTCTCACGAGAAAAAGAGGGAACGAAAGCGTTATGAAATCTAGACCTGGAATTGCTAGAGTGCAACTAAGTCCCAATTCCCCCAGCCAAAAAGAGACACTCTAAACCATCCCTATATCTATGTGTGTTCCTAGCCCCAACCCAGGTTTCTAGGGAAACATGCTTTTATACTAAGACTGACTTGGGAAATCTTTTTTTAGATTCCTTCTTCCAATAAAAATTTGCTGTTTCTAATTGTGAACAGCACATTGAGAATAGTGGACCTGCAAATCATCTCACAAGATTTTTTTTCCTCTAGTAGCTTAGGTTACTGCCCATGGTTATTATTAACTGCACTGACCTGGCACGGCTTGCTAACTAAATTTAATAGAATTTTAAGAGACTCACTCAATGAACAGTAGTAGATAGCTCTGGGGATCACTTAACCTAATTGAGTGCCCGGTCTATAATAAAATATTAATGTATATGACCATAATAGAAAAGAAGACATGTACGTCTATGCTTACATATACTTACAGGTAAAATTAGGAAAAATGACAAAATTGTTTACGAACTGAAGGAAAGACGGCTTAGAATCAGGGGCTACAATGAGACACATGAATTGCATAGTCCTACTCCCCCCACCCCACTCCAACATATGCCTCCGGGATACGCAGAAATGTTGAGGAAGGCTTTCACGGGATATGGATTTGGGGAAAGGAGGAACTGAGGTAAACATGTGGTCCTAAAAGACAGACCTTCTCTAATATATTACCCTAGAAATAAGCTAGAAGTCATGAGTGTTTTATTATTTTTACAAGTCATAGAGCTGCTGATATTTATTGTATTTTTCAATCTGTGTTTCATTCGTTTTTTTCCCCCCCCTAACATATTCCCCGGGAGCTCTGGTAGCATAGTGGCTAAGGCACTTGACTGCTAACCAGAAGGCTGGCGGTTCAAACCCACCAGCCACTCGGAAGGAAGGTTGGGCAATCCTACTTCCGTAGTGATACTGCCTCGGAAACCCAAGGAGGGGTCGCTATGAGTCGGGTCCAACTCGAAGGCACATAACAACAACAACAACAACATATTCCCCAATCTTTATCAGATAAAACATGCTCCCCTATTTACAGATAAGCCACCCAAGGTAAATTACAAAGCATTTGAGAGCTGAATAAATATCTTCTTTGAGAAATCAATTTTTGAGCCACAAAGGATTATGTAAGAAGTCAAGTCAATCAAAAAGCATTGTTTCACTGAAATTTTTACCATAGCACACTTCACCATATTATTTCAGAGGAAACTAATTCTGATAAAGCAAGGCTACAGATAAAATTATATCAGTAGTTTTAGCAATGGGGAAAGGTAAATGTCAAATATGTATAATGAAATATTGACATTCAAGAAGTAAAGTAAAACTTCCTCCTCCAAATGTCAGATGATATAATTAACAGCAACTTTTAATATTGCTATCCATTAGAATGACACATATACTGTTGCTAATGTTATTTAGAGTATTAGTAAAAGTGGTAAGAAAAAGGGCACTGATTATCAGTGTTACAAAACTGGACTTTGAAGTTAGATAAATTTGAATCATAGCTTGCTACTAAATCTAAGTATGAACCTAAACAGTATTGACTCTCTTTGAGACTCAACATAAGCTTTCTTTTAGAGAGATTGTACGGATTTAATGATTAGTAAAAGAAACAAATAACTTACATTCACACAAAGAAATACACATAGTTAATTCAGGTATCTAATACTTAGGTAGGAGCTCTGGTGGTATAGTGCCTAAGACATTTGACTGCTAACCAGAAAGCTGGTGGTTCAAACCCAACAGCCACTCCATTGGGCAATCTACTTCCATAGAGATACCAGCTTGGAAACCCAAGAAGGGGTGGCTATGAGTCAGATCCAACTCGATAGGAGTGATTTTTTTCCCCCCCAATATTTAGGTACTCACTAAGTATAGTTTCTTTCCCTTTTATTTTCTCTGAAGGTTTAACATGAATCGTAGCATTTATCTACTTTATATTTCCCATAATTATAATTTAAAATTTAATGAATTATCTATAGAAAGAAAAAGAATTAGAAAATATTAAAATGCCATACATGGATGAATCTTAATTATCCCATACTCTAAGTCAAGTATAGTAAATGTGTTACTTTCATGGGAACGGTTGGCCATAAACATCTTATCATCTAAACAGTGATGAAGAAAATATGCTAAATCATAAATAATACAAACTATAGAATTTAGCTTCAACATTGTTTCTAAAAGTAAATTTTAGTTAAAACCAGGAAGATGTTATAGGTCTATTTTAGCTGCCTGAGGACACACACGCAGGTCAGGATCCTGGTGGGATCTGGATCAGTTCACATTCCAACATGGCTGTGTGTATTCCATCACTGCAACAAGTCCCTCAGTTCATCTGCCGGGAAATGGGAAAATCAAAACTCTTTACTTTCCTTATCTCTTGCTCTTGGATAAAAGTTGTTTTTTTTTTTTTTTTTTTTTCCTTTTTTTTCCTAATTTATCTGACTATAATATTCTACATTCTAATATGATTAGAAAAATAATAAACATGCAAAACCTGAACTTCCTTTATTAGAGGGAACAATCTTCCCATCATTTTAAATGGAAGAGTGGATGAAAACATTTAAAGTGAATGCATGCCAAGGACAGCACTGCTTGTAAACTTCACCTTGAACAGGACCTTCCCACCTATGGTGGGAAGAAGGCCTTTGAGACATGTGCATCTAAAGCTGGACATTCTTCTCAGTATGACAAGTTGTTTCCCAGAGGTGAATGGACTAGAGAAAGCATAGGTTAGAAATTCAGCATTCCTACTTGGATTGCAAAAAATATGAAGGGAGGGTAAGTTCCCTCCTCTCACAGCTCTACTGAGGACTGCTCTTTTCAGAGAGACATTTGCAATCATTGTGAAATGAGCACTATTCTTCCTTGAAGCAGGTTTTACACCTGACATTTTATCCTCTTGGTAGGTATAATAAGAAGATGACTCTTTTTCCCCTCAGGAGGGTGAGAGGTGCTGAATCCAGAACCCATAGGAGAGCAGAGTGCTGAATTGTTACGGCTTGGCATTTACATGGTTTGTTCCCTCTAACAAGTGTGAGGCACCTCATAAAATGTTAATTAATAGGCAGTATTCTTCACTGTATCCCTAGAGATGGCAAATGCTGGTGATGGTCCTGACACCTTTACTTCTACCCTGGGAAAAATGAAGCTCCATCCGTAGTTTAAAAAATGAAAAAATACAATGGGGATGTATGTTTATGAATGGATATCAGAAGAATCATTCCTCTACTTTAGGGGATAAGAGAGTTTTGGAGAAATTTTAGAAGTTTAAAAGAGTGAAGAGGAACTCGTAAGAGAGACAAGTCTCTAAAGATGCAAGTAAAGAGAAGGAAATGAGGAGGATGAGGAAAAAACAGTGAAACATCTGTGACATCATTCTTCTTCCAGAAGGCCTCAGATGGGCTAGAGGCGCCAGAGTTCTTGCTCCCCCGTTTCCCCCCAGGAGTGCTGGGTCCCAGGAGTGCTGGGGCTGGCAGGGTGGGGGGATCCCCCCTCACACTGCTGGTAAAGGTGTTTGTTTTTTTTTTACTATACACATTCAATCTGAAATTACCTTGCAAGGGTGAATTGTTAGAAAGGCAGAATCTGTTTTTGCCGTTGGTTTGTTTTTTATGTCTATGTTTGTTTGTTCATTTGGTGTGAGGGTATGTGTGAATGCGATGAGTGGTTATGGTGTTTCTCATTGTTCACTTTGGAGTGGTGGTGGTTTGTTGGCTTGCTTTTTTAAGGTTAAGAAGAAACACACATGAAACAGATAGCATTTTTAAAAAGATTTGTTTCTATGTAGCATTTCAGAAAATCTCAAGTGAAAAATTCAATCATAGAGATATTGGAGCAAATACTACTGCATTAGGTAGGACACTCTGACCCTACTCTTTCAGAGATAAAATGAGATCAAAATGAATTTCAAGAGCATTCCTTAAGGAACAAAATTCACATAACATGCAACCCAGTGGTGTAATGGGGAAATGGGAAGTGTCCCTATTTCCTTGTTTTTCCTCCATTGTTTTGTAAGAAATTAGTGCAAAACAAATATTGTGTTAATTGACCCATGATGTGTACAGCATTATGGATGGCTTTACTTATCAGAACTCCTGACTACCTGTGCCACTCATTCCTGCTTTCATCCTAAGACTCTAGGGTCAAGGCAAGATAGCCCCCACCCCCACCTTTCCCTACGGTATAGTCTCTGCCCTTGTGGCTCTCTCTAAAATTTTCAGCCTTATTTTTATTGGCTATTTTCGATCTAGTAGAGTTTCTCTCTATTGGTCATATCCATCTAGGTTAAATGCATTTTGTAAGGCATGCAAATAAAGCCAAATTTTCAGAAAAGACACAATATTCAAGTAACAATTTTTGACATCCATAAATTTTTTTTTTATTTCCTTAGAACTTGGGATAAAGCAGGGGAAGTTCATATAAAAAAATTAAATATGTCTTAGTTGCCCAAATGCCAATGCCATGCTAGGATATGCAAAATAATGCAGTAGAGAGTGAAAACCTGAAATTACATGATTTGTTAAGTTATACTGACAGTGTTTAATTGAAAGAATTTAACAATTCTTCAACAAAGCACTTTAATACTTAATACCACCTGCTAGGCATTCAGGTGCCTGAGTAAATAGATGAAAATAATAAACAAATATATAAATTCTGTTCGTTACCAATACTGGATCCTTTCAACAGGTCATCCATCCTCTCATTGAGGAAGGTAACTAAAATCTTACTCAGGTAAATGTAAATTCCAAGTGAAGAGCTAACCAAAACAGCATTGAGGTAACTTTTTGTAGGTGCTGGCATTTGTTTTTCTAGTGACATTTCATATTCGTTAAAATACATCTTGAAATGCAGTTGTGAGGGAGACCCTCCCCACCCTAAGTTGCTCACACCTTCTAGTGTCAGTTCCCTCTGGGACTCAGAGCAAGGCTGAGCACTTTGGCAAATCTAAAAATAATCAGTCCATTAGTATCAAGTTGCTTCCAAGAATATAACAAGGTGATTTTTTCTCCCTCCACCACCCCCACCTTCCTAACTCTACCCCAGGAACCCTTCAGATGTATTCTATTCAGAACACAATGGAAATCTCACTGACTTGCTGTTTTAGCCTGAAGGCTTGAAGTTGGAAAACATAATTGCATACTAAATTACACACAAAACTTTTTACAACTTTGTACAGTTATTTTATTACATCCATAGATAGTGAATTTAGATCTTGGTGAAAACCAAACCATGATATGAAATAAATACTTCATACAATAAATTGGAATATATTAATTAAGACTACATTTTTTCTTTCCAATATCATATAAATACCTCTTACAGTGTTTTTATGAAATCCTCAAAAGAGAAATTATACATATTTGTAGATCACAAACTATTGTGAAAATGTACCCTAATATTATTTTCAATGGAACTGTTACAACTATGATCAAAAATATTTACAAGAACAAATCTAAAGTGTTAATGTTTAAAGAAGGTGTTTTCACTGATCTTTTTTTTCTATACTATAATCTGGCTTTAAAAATATTTTAAGGAGTCACTATTCTCAAAATAATTGGTTGTTTACACATTTTTGGGATTGATATTAAATAACATTTTTAGCAAGAGTTATAGGAAAAATAAATTTGTGGAGTTAAGTAGAGCGTGGTATAATATTCTTGTTATTATGAATCTAATAGAAAGTGAAACCTTAAAAAGTATTGTCTATTCTTATCAAATATGTCCTAACATGCTCCTTAAAAAAATATTCCAATTTCTTACCTTCCTTTGAATACCTGGAAAAGTTAATTAGCATCTACATAAAGAAATGGAATTGAATGTTCTCTTTCAAAATACATTTTTTTACAGCCACTTACAGAACAACCAAAACATTCTAGAAAGATTTTTTTTTCCTTGTTAAAAATACATTCAGTGGGTCTTCTTTTGGGGATTTAAGGGAAGAAACTGGGGTGCTTTAAGGTTAATGGACAGTGATTAAGGTTAATGACTAAGTGCTTAAGGTTAAGTGTTGTATTTACATAGCTGCCAACTCCTTCAAAAAAAAAAAAAGTCTTTATGTCTATCAATCAGTTCCAACTAACAGCCAATTAAACAGCTATTGGGATAGAGATTCAAAGTAAAGACTCATCAACCTGCATTTACATAGTTGAATTGTCAACTTTCAATGAAGAAGCATTTATTGAACATCTACTTTGTCATCTCTCAGTTATACAGACACAAAAATGTAAAAAACCATAGGCCTAGTATTCAAGACTAGTATCTAGCAGAAAATAACCAAATATAAAAATATAAATAGCAATAAGTGATAATTTGTGTTATCTTTGAAGATGTCAAAACTGGGTTTGGGCTCAATTCAGCTTTGCCTCACTCTAATTTTATGTCATTGAGAAGTAACCTCTATTAAGTGTCATTCCCTCATTTGTAAAAGGGGGTAAAGAGTGAATTCAAAGAGTACAGTTGTGACTGAATTGAAAAACGTCAGTAATAGTTCAGAGTAAGCACTCAGTACTGGCAGGCAGCTAGGGGAGTCCTGGTGCAAACATTTAATAGTCTAGGCTACTAACTGGGAGCTCTAGTAGCATAGTGGCTACGGCACTTGACTGCTAACCAGAAGACTGGCAGTTCAAATCCACCAGCCACTCCTAAGAAGGAAGATGGGGCAATCTACTTCCCTAGTGATACTGCCTCAGAAACCCAAGGAAGGGTGGCTATGAGTCGGGTCCGACTCGACGGCACATAACAACAACAACAACAGGCTAATAACTAAAAGGTTGTATGTTCAAATTTACCCAGGGGCATCTTGGAAGAAAAGTTCTGGCAATCTATTTCCACAAATGCAGCCATTGAAAACCCCAAGGAGCACAATTTTACTCTGACACACACAGGTTGCCATGAGTCAGCATCAACTCAATGTCAATTGGTTTGCTTTGGTTTCATCAAATAAATGACATAAGCAATACATGTTATAGAATTTACAGCAGGCAAAGATGCTGTCTAGCTCAAGATTTCATAGACTGGGGAGATATATTGAAATTTTATCTTGAAATTTATGATTTTCAGTGTGTTTTATTCAAGGAGCTCTAGTGGCATAGGGAGCTCTGGTAGCATAGTGGCTAAGACACTTGCCTGCTCACCAGAAGGCTGGCGGTTCAAACCCACCAGCCACTCCTCGGAAGGAAGGTTGGGCAATCCTACTTCCGTAGTGATACTGCCTCGGAAACCCAAGGAGGGGTCGCTATGAGTCAGGGCTGACTCGACAGCACATAACAACAACAATAACGACAACAAGTGGCATAGTGGTTAAAGCATTCAGCTGCTAACCAAAAGGTAGGTAGTTTAATGATGGCAGTGAGTGGGTTATTTTTTATTCATTCTTTAGATGGGAAAAAAGTAGTACACAATCCCAAAAATATGAACATAAATCAATGGCAACTTCTGCCCACATACTGTTCTGCCATGTTTAACCATTAATAGTACAGAAATAATTTAACAATAATACTAATGAATAAAAAGTATTCAATAGTTAGGAATGCTCATTAGTGCCTGTTCATATGCAAGATCTCAAAATCAACTTAAACGACAAGAAAACAACAATCCAATCAATTATCTAAAGCAAAATTAAGTTAGCACACTAATTTTCAATGTCATATATATATACTTTCTTAGACTAGGCAAACCCAAAAAGTTTAGGCTAGTGCGAGAGGGTCTGAAGTATCCAAGGTTTTTTTGAGGGAAATATACTAACCAACAAATGACAACATGATTAATTATATAAATGAACTTTACTAAAACAAGATTAATGTTCATTTCTGCAGAAGCAGCCTTACTTTCATTAAGAACACTCAGTCATGGCTCTTTTTCTTTCTTCACTTCCACTTGAATTTCCAACTGATTTCAAAAGAAAGATATGCTAGGGACAGAGATTGTGGTGTTGAGGGGTTGATGAGGAACACCGAGAAAGACAGAGCAATAAGGTGAAAATTTGACTAGTAGCATATAACATACTGTATAATCATTATAAGTAAAATTTTGAATTTCTCTTACTTAAGAAAAATTAAGTTCAATAAGTTTCTCCACTGATTAGCTTCAAAATACTTAGAAAATGAACACAATACAGGCAAAGGTGAACAGGCACCAAAAGTTGGCAGTGACTTTTTATACATCCTAGTCAGGGCCACCATGAGTTCAAATTGGTTTGAAGGCAATGGGATTGGGATGCAGAAGACCCACCTCCGAGGTGGGATGGAAGAACATTCAGGCCACAGCCTGAAACTCATTTCTCTTTGAGACTTTTCTAAAGTTGAATAGTTGGAAACCTGTTTTGTACCAGTCTTCTTATGTACTGTAAATGATATCCCTTCAAGCTGTATTCTTCAACTTGCTTTGCCTAGCTTTTATCAGCTTCCCTTCCAGAATCTAGTTATTGTTGTTGTTGTTATGTGCCGTCGAGTCGGCCCAACTCATAGCGACCCCTCCTTGGGTTTCCGAGGCAGTATCACTAGGGAAGTAGATTGTCCCATTTCCTTCTGAGGAGTGGCTGGTGGGTTTGAACCACCAGCCTTCTGGTTAGCAGTCAAGTGCCTTAGGCACTTGATTCATATAGTAACCACTACTAGATTCCAGAATCTAGTAGTGATTACTATATGAATAAAATTGCAGTTTGGATTTAGGAATTACTAGGAAAGAGGGTCAAAGAGAAAATACTGTCTAGGAACCTGGAGCTTCTTGGACTGCAAATGCTACTGATGGAGCAAGTTCAATTCTGGGGGAAATCAGAAGTCAGCAAGAATACTATGAGCAAGAGAGTGACTCAGAGGTTGAACAAGGGAGGAGGAGTCGCCCCTGGAATGGGAAGTTGTAAGAAGAGATGGAAGAGCATCATACTGCAAGTTCATGACACTAACATTTTTCTGCAGTTGATTAATAAGTAGATATTCTAGGGCAAATACAAATCTTCAGGGATTGGGTATTCTTTCAAGCATTCATTACCCCCACCTTTTTGCATGTGTGTCAGTTATTAATGGTTTGTGCTGCCCTTGTTGGGATCAAACCTAATTAAAAATAAACATTATTTCAAAGTTCTTTTAGAATAACTTTGAGGTACCCTGCTGAAAGAAATAACTCCCAAAATGCTTTAAGCACATAATTCAGCCAAATTAAGAGAGTCAGCTACAGATGATGTTAAGATTCAATATCTATTACATAATAAATGCAGTGTATAATAGAAAAAAGATCTAACAGAAACTTCATATTTTTCTGACAAATGTTCAAAAGATTTATGGCTATTATTTGTAAAGGAATATAATTACAATATATTTTTTTTTTTCAATTTCGCTAAGTAATGCTTAATATGGCTTCATATACTTTTTCTCTTATACATAATTCAAGATAAATGAAGTCATATATTTCAGCTAATTATATTGCACATCTTTATTTTATTATGGTGTCTATAGCTTGACAAAATGAAAATTTATCTTTAATAGAGAAAAGGCAAATTATTATCTATATGAGGTGAAGAAATGCATTTTAATACTTTAAAAGATGATAAGCACTTAACCGAAGCAAGCAAAATTAACTGAAGGAACCAATGCCCTCATTTTTCAATATTCAAGTAACTTGAGTATATTTAATTACTCAAGAATACTTTATAAATTCAGTCAAGATTGACTTCATATCATTGAAAAAAAAAAAAAAAAATAAGATTTCTTTAAAATTTAGCCTGTAGCTTTTATAATAGTAAGATATTTTCTATTAAAGTGTATTTTTAAGTTGTGTTTTATGTCCTACAACGGAGCTTTGGTGGCACAGAGGTTAAAGTACTTAGCTGCTAACCAAAAGGTCAGCAGTTAGAACTCAACAGTCACTCTGTGTGAGAAAGATGTGACAATCTCTGTTCATAAAGATTTACAGCCTGGAAACCCTATGGGGCAGTTCTACCTGTTCTATAGGGTTGCTATGAGTTGGAATTCACTCCATGGTAGTGTTTGGGTTTGGTTTTTATGTACTAATGATTAATATTAGCTATTTATATAAATGAAAATAGACACGTCCATATTCTTAAATATTAGACATAAAATAGACTATGTTGTTGTTGTTGTTATGTGCCGTCGAGTCGGACCCGACTCATAGCGACCCCCTCCTTGGGTTTCCGAGGCAGTATCACTATGGAAGTAGATTGCCCAACCTTCCTTCCCAGGAGTGGCTGGTGGATTTGAACCACCATCCTTTTGGTTAGCAGTCAAGTGTCTTAGGCACTATGCTACCAATAGTCTACAGACATCATCTATTTAAAACTTCTTGCTTTATAAGTGAAAATATTAAGGTACCTATTAAATAACTTGTCCAAGGTAGCACTACTAATTTTGACGTTACTGGAAGGGAAACATCTGAGCTTTTGGTAAATTCTCTACTCAGTATAACATATACATATAAATGCACACACATTTTACAATTACTGTATAGCAAATACTGTGTTTATATTCTTAAACAGTAAATTATTAGGCTCCATTAGAATTACATATTTTTTTATTTTCATTTATTTAATTTTAATTCATAAAATCATAATATCACTATTACAAATCTTTAGTGGTACTTTTAAAAATCCCATAATTAGCACTGGCAACAATAAGTATAATTGCCCTTAAATCATTCTGATCCTGAAAAAATGCTGGAGCCAGTCTTTAAAGACTGAGGATCATAGATGCAGGAATGTACAGGGTACCACCTGCACATTACACTGCTTCCTTCTATAAAAGCCCTAGTTCCTGCTGTACTCACAGACATCCCCTAAGTCATGCCCACCTCATGTGTGGTCACATGTGTGGTGACAGCTAATGTACCATAGATGGGCTTGTCAACTATATTACTAGGAAAAGTTGCCTTTGGCAAAAACAGACCTTGGCTGCTATGCTGAATCTAAACTGGGAGAATTATAAACATCTGATAGTGAAGGGTATCCCTGAGTGTTGTCACTATTTTCATTGGATAAGGCCCTTGCAGAAACACTGGAAGCTATGCCTCTGTTTCCACAAAAGACACTGTTTCCTATGGAGAATTACACTTTTAAGTTGGGGTGGTTCCTGTATCTGCTGGATATAGATTCATCTCTTTGCACCTGAGCTTCTAGGCTACTGTAAGGATGCCCTGCTGGCAGACTGTGGTTCCTGATTTATTCCATCCCCTTCTGAGTAACCTGTGATGTGGCCCATTGTAGTCTTGTGAGCCTGATTGTTTAGTAAAGTCTGAAAGGACCCAGGTGGGCAATATACCACCTCAGTCGTTCTAATTTTTTTTTAAATAATAATCTAGGTCCCTTCATAATAAAAAAGGAAAGTCCACTATATCCAAACTAGGAAAATAAAAAAAAAAGAAGACAAGCATAGTGTTAAGAATACCATTGTTCCAATAGCCTTCTATTCCAACTAGAAAACTTCTATGTGATGCTGTTGATGGCTGTAACCATTGTTTAAAATTAAACAATAATAATAATATAGAAGTATAGTATCAGAGAATACCAAATGATGATTAATATAATATTCAAAACTCTAAAACAGCCAGGAAACAAATGCTTTAAATTCATAGATATTTTTCTTGTTGGTGAAAACAAGTTTATGATGAGAATTTTCCAAAACATAATAGACTACTTATAGTTCTTTAAAAAAGTAGTAATTTCTTTCTATTGAACAAAACCATTGTAGTGGAATATTTAAGAGAAATCCTTATAAAGAGTGTTTTTTTCATGCACATACACACTCACTTATTCACTTACACACATATACACAAAGAGGACAAACTCTTTAGCACATTATTAAAACCTGAAATTAAAGTATGATGTAAAAATGAGGTATGCATACAAAAAAAATCAGTTTTCCGTATGATATAAACCATACATAGCATTTGTATTATCATAAAACTGCTGAAGTAGAGTGTCTTTAGAGAAAATAGCATTACTTGTTATCACATAGGTTTTTGTTTTCTCAAATCAAAATATGATGGCGATATTAATGCTTTTAAGTCAGGTATGACTCATATCATATATATGTGTATTCTCACCCTTGATACTCATAATACACTGAAATAGCTGGAGTCCTTAAATTCTAGGCCTTCAGACGTTAAATGAAGGCCTTGAACCAAAATAAAAAGTTTCTACCTCAACCTGTACTGTATGTGGGTATCTTTGCATTCTCAATATCAATTACATATTGAAAAATGTTTACTGATTCATAACAGAAAGCAAAACACATTGTTTATCTGTAAAACAGAAATAACAAATCTACTCTCCCTGTTACACAAAAATTAAATAAATTAATGTAAACCACATATAATAGTTACTCCGTTAATGTTTCTTTTCTATATTCATCCATATATACTTGTTTTTATATCTTAACATATATATTTCTAGTTATATCTTTATAGAAATGGAAATATTTCTCAAACTATTATTCAAATATTCAGGTTGTATATCTTAAATATTTGATAGCATTTCTACCACTTAATAAGTAAAAATAAAAATATATATCAAAGTTTTACTAGACTATCTCGTAGGTGATTGATACCAAAGATAATAATAGGCCAATGTTTTATGTGGGTTTTAAGACAACTGCACTGTTTCCAATATTTCCTAGCTGCATGAGCCATAGTTAACCAGCATGAGAATTAATTCTGAACTGAGGGCCTTGTTGGAGGCTTGGAATGGATTAGGTAAAGAGAGGCAAAGGGAGAGAGAGAGAGATCCTCTCACTTAAGATGAGCATTCAAATGAAAATAAATTAGTTTCTAGGTAATTCAAAAAGAATTTATGAGGATAAGACTAACGTCAAGGAAGAAGCCTGTTGATCTCTTTGAGTAATGATGGTGATAGAAGTCTTTGACCACAGTTTTTTAAGTAATCATCAATCCTCAAGGTATTTAGAGCTTTCAAATCCTGTCATTGTAGATTATTCTATCAAAGTTGTGAGATTAGTTCAAAAATGAATCATTTACTTTTTATTTATATGTTCTCTATCTTCTCTTGCATATGAATTATCTACGGTTTTATAAATGCCAATCATATTTATATAACTTTCATTTTAAATAAAGGAAATGGGAGAATTAAAGTAACATTTATTTTTACCACTTTTTTGGAAAAAAATAGCTGGGGTTATTATTTTGAAGCAATTTACTCGTTCACTTCACTTATATAAACATGTATAATGCTTATGTTTATAGAAATTTTCACTAAAAATATAATAATATAGACTTTGACTAATTTTTAATCTGTTTAAAAATGAGTATTCTATAGTTATTGGGGAGAGAATGCACAGGCCTATAATGTCAAAAATATATATCATAAAATGCAAGGGACTTTTTTAAGTAAGTATTTTGTTTTCAATCTCTTTGCAATGAGTGTTCTCAATTATATTGATGAATGTCTGACTTGAAGAGAAAGTGTTTTAGCAGATAAAGATAACACAGATTTAGATCCTAGGATGAATTTCTACATTTGAAATGAAATCTTTTAAAGAAGGTGACATCTACATGAACAAAAATATCCATATATAAAGGAAAAATTAAATTAGTTTTCTATTAAACAAATATATATCTAGATGTTGCTATTGAATAACTGAAGCTTGAAAATTATTGAGCATTTGGGAGGGGTGATTAACCACCAGCTGGCTTTCTTCATGATCTTGAAGGTGGGGATGTTTTCCTGTGACTCTCCTTGAGATGCCATTATGATTAGATTCACCCCTCTCAATGTAGGTAGTGGTTAGGTTGAAAATGACCCAAGGAGGCAAACTTTCTCAGAGACTCAATATTCATAAAAAATAGAAGTTTAGCAATTGAACAAAGGTGGAAGGACCAGTTATTCTCCACACATTTGAGATATATCTGTAACTTCTTTACCTGTAGAAAAGCTTCTAAAATGTAGTAGGGTCTGTAAACGCTGAATGATAAACTTAATTTGAAGGGAGGTCATACTCACTGGTTGACAGTCAACTACTTATGTTTTGTTTGATTAGATCTTAAAGCCTAGCCTTTTCCAGAATTCAAGTCATTCTGATGAAGTAGGTGCTCAGAGATGAAGTCAACTTTCCACTAAGAGTGAGGTCATCTGTTAGAAAAGCAGTGTTGGACAGTGGTAGCAGGAGATCTCTGGCCTCAGGCAAAGTTAATTTGAACTCAAGTTCCACGACTAACTAATGTGCAAGACTGGGCAAGTCTCTGAACCACTCTATTTTCACATTTACAAAAGGAGAACAGGATTCTGAGGCAGTATCACTACGGAAGTAGATTTCCCCATCTTCCTTCTGAGGAGTGGCTGGTGGGTTTGAACTGCCAGCCTTCTGGTTAGCAGTCAGATGCCTTAGGGACTATGCCACCAGAGCTCCCTATTTTGTTGCACTCTATCTTTAACTGATATTATATGACTTTAAATATACACTGAGAATTTTACTACTATGTATGTCCATTTCTCCCCTCTTGACATTTGTGTTCTTATTGTTGTGTTTGTACTTAACAGACAATTTTGAAAAATATATAAATGACAAGGAAAAAAAAAGAGAACAGGAATAGTTTCTACTTCATTTGGCTATAAGGACTAAATAAATCATGTATATAAAGTGCCCAGGGTGGTGCTTGCCACCTTTTGTGTTGCCAGCTACTGTCATTCATTAGTAACCTAGCTGGAAGTAGTTGGCTTCCAATCAGGACAAAAATAAGACTTTGTATGGAAAAGTACCTGGAAGTTACAGCAGTGGGCATTGATACGGTACAAGGATATGTAAGAAGCATTATGCCCATTGTATAGCATTGACTATACTCCACCATGGAAAGCTCCTCTTGTGCCTTATTGACATTCAAAGTTGGGCAGCGTTTATTTTCCTCCAACATTTGGTGTTGATGTATAATATAGCCCTTTCATTATAAGTTATTAAGAAGTGATTAAATCTTATAAGTGCTGACTTAGGGTTAAGAAAATTTATTTGAAAGAGAGTATCCCTTAGAATAAGTTACTATATTGTATGATTTTTAAACACATCTCTCTAGGCATAGGGAAATGTTCATGCATATTACATATAGTATATGTTTGTGTGTGCTGTTTGCAAAAACTCCATTACTTATAGTACAATCTTATTTCAAAATATTTAAAGATAAAGCCACAAGGAAACTAAATACATATATAAATGAAAAGGTAAAAGAACTTACTGAAAAGCAATCTAATTTGTAAATTGACTAGATTGTAACCTGACATGTATTATCAAAATATAATTCCAGGAAAAAAGTATCTTTAAAAAAAAATATTAAGTTGGACTTAACCATAATTTTTTTCCAGTATAAATTATAATTGGAAGAGTTATAACAAAACCATAATTATAAATTTAAGTGACTAAGTTACTTCTTTGGGAGCTCTGGTAGTATAGTGCCTAAGGCACTTGACTGCTAACCAGAAGGCTGGCAGTTCAAACCCACCAGCCACTCCTGGGAAAGAAGGTTGGACAATCTACTCCTGTAGTGATATCACCTCAGAAACCCAAGGAGGGGTTGCTATGAGTTGGGTCCGACTCAATGGCACATAACAACAAGTTACTTCTTTGAAGTTCTCAGTAGGCCTGTTACTGTTCTCTTCATCTCCACTTAGCTATGTTCTTCAGTGAATTTAATCATTAGTGAGAGTCCTTATCTACCTCAGTTACCTGTATCTGTTTACTCGCTAGCATATGCACAAATAAGCACAATATATATATTTAGAATAAGTAGCAAACTCTTCTTCAGTCACTCCACCTTCACCCTTAATGCCTGTTACTTTTTTTTTTAATCTGAAACTTAAATGCTCTATCTCTGTATCTTAAAAAAAAAAAAAAAAAAGAACTCTATTAATACACCAACCAGTGTGTTGTAAATTATATAAAAACAATCACAATGCTTTATAAAAAGTACAGTACTTGATTGTTATTGTGCTATGAAGGGCACATTAAGAAGCACCAAATTTAAATGCAGTGCTGAAGTGAGGTCTAGCCTTTGAAATCGACTTCCTATTAATCACAGGTGTGACCTTTTCATTAAGGGGCACTTGTTGGAGTCATTGACACAGTTACGGCATTTATATGTGTGAACTGTACTCCTTGGTATTCACGTTCTGGGGAAGACATAGTGAAATTAGATTCTCTCCCTGTAGGGGGTAGACATTGACCGCTATTCAATGCCAACAATTGTCGGTTAAAGTATTTCATGAAGAATGGCTTTTAAACTGCTTTTGCTCCACCCTCAGTAATGTCAAATGCAATTCTTAAAGAAATATATTTAACTAACAGTAATTAATTAAATCTCTCATAGCAGCAACTTTATCCCAGCTAAATCATTTCTGAATATACACAAAGGAGCCTTCAGGATCTACCGTCATGGCTTTAAAATCATCATTTTCAAAGATGTCCATCTGTAATAGAAAACAAAAACAAAACACTGGCCAATGGGGATTACTTAGATAATGCAACAGCATTTTATCTATTTTTTGTATGTCTACTAACTCTATGTGTTTTTTAAGATGGCAATCCCTTCCAAACTAATTTTTCAAATACAGCATAAATGAAAGGGGGGAAAAATCAACTCAACCAACCATAAATAGATATGATGTGTTGACAGTTTTTATTGCATTCTTTTTTAATATGATCATTTCTGTGCAATATGTGATGGGTTGGATTTAGGAATAAGAACTGGAATCTTTGTCAGGGTATGTCCCACATGTTTCTTTCTTCCATGGGACAGTATGCACTGAATAGCAAACACATTCTTTTACATTGGTTGACATTCCACCTGAAAGTCCACCACAGTTAGCTTGTTAACACAATTCAGGATATACGGTGAAGTAGTAAAAAGATTCCCCACAGCCAAGTAAAAATCAGAGTAGGGGGTTAAAGGACCAGGGCTGTACTTAGATCAAATCTGAACTTCAAGTTCAAACATAGTTTAATAGTGAATCCCAAGTTGTAAATACAAAGTAAATGCAATATGAAGGTGGCTTTAAACCAAGCATGAAAACCAGAGAGTTAAAGTTGAGATTTCCTACATCTGGTTTTAATAACTTTTCCTATGTTATTAGACAAATGACCTTTTGTTTTGTTTTGTTTGTTTTAAAAATTCATTATCATTATCATTGTTGCTGCAACCTAATATGCCTTTTAGAGTTCTTAGGATCATTTCTTTGATAAGAGATAAAGCTCAATAATGGATCTGTTAGATAAAAATCACAAGCAAATCCCTTGCATTAATATATTTATAGCAATGTAACAATATAGTTATACTTAAATATTGACAATCATTTTGAAGAAAGGTATGCTCTTCTTAAAGATTTGTTTCCTATTCTCAGAACTGTGGCAAAGCACTTGCCATCATTTTTTTTAACAGTAATAAAGGACATTTCACCCAGAAAGAGCATTTAATGTGCTAGGCTACAGGATTGAATTAGTATTATTAGCACCACATTTTAGTTCTGAGAGCTTCTGAACGAGGAAGTCACTCCGTGGAGTATTTAAGCATCAGTGTCAGTGCCAGGGCACTGTGCAAAAGGAAACTGAAGGAGATCCACAGGGTTATGAACACAGGCTTCTTGCTAGTTCACTTTTGTACAGTCTTTAGAGGATTCCCTGAAAGTAAACATCCATAATTAATTCCCAAGTAAAAGAAGGAAGAATAAATTTTCCACTTACTGCAGTTGCTGTCCTTCGTCCATGCGATGAAGTAAATGGGCTCTTCTGGTGTTCTTACCTAGCTCCAGGTCGCCCTCCGGATTAGGCATAAATGTGAGCGGCCAGAAACGTGTTGACTTTGTAACTGTACAAGGAGCAGCCCATCGCACTGCTGCTAGAGAGCCCGTCAGGACAAAGTGTTAAACTTCAGCTTGAGAGCACAGCATCTATTACCCCCGAGGCTCTACCATTTCACCTACACCTGGGCGGATCTATCAAGCTTCATCTCTATTAGAGCTATTTGACTCTGTGGTTTAAGAGCGAGGAGGGGAAAAAAAAAAAAAAAGAAAAAGAGGCTTGCCGTTGTCACACTTGTTTCCTATTAAAGAACCTTACGGTGGATTGAGTAATTGTGTACGAAGGTAGTCTGGCTGGCAGATGTGTGCAGCCCCAGCGGAGCACTAGATTCAAGGCAGATGGGTTGTACCAGGGCGCAAACAACATTGAGAGAGAGAGGCGTGATTAAAACAGCAGGCCTCTGCTTAGTGCTGGAAGTGGGGTAGCACTAAGGCTCCTGGGAACCAGAGCTCCCCAAATGGTATTGCTCTAAAGCAAGGAAGACAATAAATGCAATTAAAAAAAAAAAAAGGTTTTTAAATGACAAAAATTATAACCATTAAGAAAAGATTAAATGAAGCACCCCTCCCCTAATATCCTACAGAACTTAATTAAAACTACTCAATCATGGGTCATTGTAGGTTATTGATAGTGTTAACAGGATGGATTTGAAACAGATCTGTTACTCTTCTATATAAGCCAGAGTTATCTTTTTAATCTGAATTAAATTGCTTTAAAGAGATTTACACTGTCAGGTAGATTAACATCCTACAACTGGGCATTTATTTATTCTTTAAATGTATATGAAGGTAGTTATGGGGGAGGGGATGCCCTCAGACAGATATTTCTGCATGCCATGCATTATCCCAGGGACCCTAACTCATGGAACTTGGGAACCCTTAGTGCTTGCTATGTCACTAGTCTCTTTGATAGTTAAAAATGCGAAAGTAATCAGCATGATTATATTTAAATTTCAAAAGTCAAAACTGATCTATTTTCCTGTATTATGGAAAACCACTTTCCTGTATTAAATAGCGTGCAGTCTGGTGGTATAGTGAATAATGCATTTAGCTGCTCACCAGAAAGTTTGCAGTTCAAATCCACCAGCCACTCCTCAGAAGGAAGACTGAGCAATCTACTTCTATAAGGATTTGCTGCATCAGAAACCCAAAAGGGGGTCACTATGAGTTGGAATCAACTCGATGGTAGTGAGATTTGTTTTTTGGTTTTTGACTATGATAAAACCTATCAAAGCTGGAACCTGTATAAGGCAGAAAACTGTAAAAGAAGGAAAACACAAGTATTCGCCAGCCATAGCGGGCCCAGAAAGGTGCTAAGACTGTTCTCTGCTAAAGGTGGAAAACCTGTAAGACCTGGAAAACAAGCCAGTATCACTGAGTTCCAGCTCTTACAGGTTTCACTGTATTAATAAAGAAGATGGTAATGATGATAGAGATGTTGATCTACTGAACTGTGCAAAGAGCTTTATGTGTGCCATTCCTTTTTTTAAAAAAAAAAATTATTTAATAGATGAGGGACAGTCTCATAGAGGTGATTCTACCCAAGGTCACATATTTATTATGACTTGAAAGCTGAGTTTAAAGAAGTCTGACTCTTGAATCCTTACTCTTCATCATGTCATATGGTGTATATGCAGAATAATTTTTATTCCACACAAAATGATTATCAATCATTTATTTTACAGAAAAATTTGAATTGCTATGGATAGTTATAATTTAGAATTAGATCATTTTAACTTTGTGTGTTCAAACACACAAAGGTAATAGAAATATAGTCTAGTCCTCTCACAGAATTTCCACAAAGGGTGCTAAGGACTAATGAAGTTAAGAATTGCCTAAAAACAAATATTTTAATAATTCATTGGCATTTTTTCTTACAATTAATATTCTGTGAGCAATAGCTTTTTAATATCCTAATGGATTTGCTAAAATTCAGTGGAAGAAGGAAAAATGAGATTGAAAATTTTGAACTTCAATGTCTAGTTATTCTAGAGTATATATGTGTGTGTGCATGTGTGTATATATGCATATTTGTGTTTGTATCTTTCAAAGACATTACTATTCAAATTAGAGAAAACTAATTTTCTCTGAAGGTCTTAATTTTCAATGCATTTTCCATTACTTCTATTAACTGGCTAAAATCCATTGCTCGATTATTAATTTCTTTTTCCCCTTACATATTTTATCATTTCACTGTGAATAATTGGTTTATTTCTCTTAAGAGAAGCTTATTTGACTTAGCTGTAAATGGAGTTCCTGGGTGGTATCAGCAGTTAAAAATTTGACTACTAGCAGAGAGCTTGGTAGTTCAAACTCACAAAAAGCACCTCAGAAGACAGGCCCCACAATTTGCTTCCAAAAGTCACAGCCTTGAAAAGCCTATGGAGCAGTTCTGCTCAGCACACATGGGGTCACCATGACTCAGGTCAACTGGATGGCAACTAACAACAGCAATAAAAATTACACTACTCAGTATATGTGTGTGTGTGTGTGTGTGGGGGGTACTTTTACCCTATTTCAGAGACAGAGAAGATAAGGTAAATAAACCTGAAAAAAAAAAGTAAACTATACTTAAGTGAAAAATTTATTTAGATGATGAGACTGACATCTAGTGAAAAAAAAATTACAAATGAGAAACAAAATAAAATTGTGATTCTTAAATAATGTTACAACCCATACTGCAGTGGCTTATATGGTTACAACGCTCTGATCTTTGGATACTTATAATCATCATTCTAAACAATTAGCAAAAGTGTCTTTTCTTGTCATTCCATTTGAAGAGAATAATAATGAATAATGAATATATTTCAAAATGCATGAATAAACTTTAGGAAATTATTAGTAGAAAACTAAGGTATAGTGAAAATGAGAATGGAGTACCAAGAACAAGATAGAAGTAAACAGGAGACAATATTACAAGAGAAAAAACAGACCGGAATTTAAATGTAACTCAGGGGACCAATGCAGATTGAAGAGGCCTAAATGGTTCACAACTATGTTTGTGTATAGCTGCAATCTGAGGAGAGGACCTTTTTAACAATGTCTGGTTATTTTACAATGTGTGTGTGTGCGATCATGTATGTGCATGTGTGTATTTGTACATTTCACAGACATTACAAATACGAATTGCTATAATAAAAATTATCTATGGAAATATTGTATAAGAGAGCACTTAATCTTAATTTTCTTTAATTGGATTTAAGTAAATCAGGTTACTTAAAGTTTTTCTGTGGCAATCTTAAATCTGTGTTATGAACTTCAGCCAAGCCTTTCAAATTTCAGATATTTTTATTGGGGGAAAAAAAAAAAAAAAAACTTCTGTATTTTCGTGGTTTCACATGAAATACCATGAAGACTTTCACTGTGATTTTTATTTTTTTTTTTCCTAACTTGGCTGAATATGGGACATATTGGAAATATCCCAAGAAACAATGTCCTGGGGAGTTTCTAGTCTAACTTTATACCAAAGTTTGGAAAAGATTTGAAGAAGCATACAGACTTTATTTTGATTTATTTCTAGATTTATTCACAACCCATCATACAAGCCTGCACTCAGGAGAGTCCTTTATAGCAAATGTTATCTAATTTATGAACCAATGATCCAATGCTTGCTGTTTTTCTTTTTCCACTTAGAAGACAAGAGTCAAAATTTTACCAGCACTGAACATCTAGCTTGCCACCTCATTCCTGATATCCCAGCCCCCTTCTTTTATGTTCACTCTCACACCTTCTACATACAATCTCTCCTTCACTTTCACTGATGGTAACAATGGTAGTCATCATGGTGGCTATGAAATTGTTATTATTAACATCGTTTAAATAAATTTGAAATGTGACCTGTCATTTCCAATCTAGCATAAAAATACTTTGATAAAAAATGAGTACAAGTACGTCTGCTTAATACATATGTTCCGGTTAATACATATGTTCAGATATTTAAGGTAGTATGTCCTTGAACCCACCACTCCTCGGAAGGAAGGTTGGGCAATCTACTTCCCTAGTGATACTGCCTCAGAAACCCAAGGAGGGGTCGCTATGAGTCAGGTCCGACTCAACGGCACATAACAACAAAAACAACATATCCTTGAAACCAAAATTTGAGATATTTTTAATTATCTGGTTAAAGATTTGATTCTTCTTTTTTAAAAACATGTGCCTCACTTGGGATTTTAAAGACTAAATGATAAATGATTTGAGTTCCAAATGAGTTATTTCTGAGTTTAAGATGATAAACGCTATTATACAGATCCCTTATTAGCTGGCAT
Source organism: Orycteropus afer afer (assembly GCF_000298275.1). Classification (NCBI taxonomy): domain Eukaryota; kingdom Metazoa; phylum Chordata; class Mammalia; order Tubulidentata; family Orycteropodidae; genus Orycteropus; species Orycteropus afer. Next base: position 27,698,652 of record NW_006921594.1, read on the forward strand.
TTCTGAAAATACCGCTTAAATTCTTAAATGTAAATGAACTTTTGCAATAAATTACATATATTTTCACTTTACCACACCATAATTTAAATATAGGGCCTATGATTCCAAGGTTATAAAGTCCATGGAGCTCATGGAATTCACTGTCTCTTCTGCACTGAAGTGTCTTCATCCCCATGTGGTTTAAGTGAGTTCAATTGCACACAACATGAAGATGGGAATTAAAGTAATATTTTCTTTTCTTCATTCACCAGATTTGAAATACATTATGAAATGGGCAAAAAAATAAAATAAAATAAGAAACCATGTCCAAAATTATTCATACCTTATCAACTTTGTTATGTTGTTGTTATTTGCTGTCGAGTGGGCCCCGATTCATAGCGACCCCTCCTTGGGTTTCCAAGGCAGTATCACTATGGGAGTAGATTGCCCAACCTTTCTTCCAAGGAGTGGCTGGTGGGTTTAAACCACCAGCCTTCTGGTTAGCAGTCAAGTGCCTTAGGCACTATGCTACCAGAGCTCCTTTATCAACTTTAGGATATTATTAAAGGATAATAAGGTATCATAAGGATAGAATTAAAGCAGTTGAAAATTTTCAATGCACCAAAAAAAACACAAATGTTGCCAACTTTGTATGAAAAATCATGAGTTCACTAAATATATGGGACAACACCTGTAATGAGCTTAAGCTAACTTTATAGAATTCTATGACACAAAAGTATGTTCAACATTGGTCATCCTTGCCTTCTATTTGATCTTAAATATCCCCTTAAAATACCTTTCTGGCTAAGGTTAAGAACATTCTCTACGTGATACTGTGCAAAAATGCTAGTCATCTAGGAAAGAGGGGGAAAAGGCACTGCTTGCATTTCCTTAATGTATTCTTTATTTCCTGCATTACCTTGAGACATTAACTAGTGGTTACTGAAACACTGGCATAGTATGCTTTTCAGGGGACAAGTTATATTACAGAACAGTTTCCTTAGGGAATATAAAGAGATTGAGGTGTTGAAAATGGTTCAGAATATGTCATTAAAAGGAGTACAGGTCAGCTGAGGGCTTTAAAACCAGAATTTTCTATGGGGAGAGTAAGCCAAGGAAAGTCATTCTTAGGAAAAAGGAATATCTGAGTGAATGAAAAATTAGGTATAGTTTAGGGGTAGAGAGAAAGCTAAATTTTAGAAAAGAGGTCTTAAGAAAAGTTCTAGCAACTCTGCAATTTAGCCTAGGACAAATTGGAAAGCATGAAAGTGAACTGCAGAATATTTGTGAGCCAGTTAATCCAAAAGTTAAAAACTTTGAACCATAAAATATATGTGTTTAAATATTCATCAGGTTTAGTCAGGAAAGTTTTAATTCATCTTAACACATAGTAAATGTTTTTTATAAACTCTCCCAGATCTAGGCTTCATAAGGAAGAAAAGCAAAATCTAGGCTCTACACCTAAGACATTTTACAAACTACTTGTGATGAAAACATACACACACACAATAAATTAAATGAGATTTCATGGCCTGAAAGGATAATACAGACAATAAATTTAAGAAGAGGTCAGAGAAAGGAAAAATCAGTGTGGGCTGCATGAACTGAGAAGTGGGCAAGGACATTGTATGATTCAGAAATGATGACAAAAACAGTTTCTCTTAAATGGAGGGTTTAAATTGAGGAATCATGAAGAACATTTGGGAAGGGCAAGGTTGCATTGAATAAAGAAACATTGATGGAAGTTTCCTGGTAAGAGCCTGGTATGAATATTATACTTTGGAGAGATAAATTGGAATGGATTAGAAAAAGGCAAAACTACCTTTGAAGCTGTTGCCATAACTCAGACATTGGCCTCATTTCTCAGTTGATTATCACTTTTCCTTCTACATAGAACTATACCTGCAGACTGATGTATTCTAGTCCCCCTATGTCCCATACCCATTTCCAACTCCATGTTTATCCATCATGCTTAAGGTTCAATGCAAAGAGTGGGGTATAAAACCACACAATCTTTGACTTAAATTCTTATTCCATCATTTAATAGTAATTTCACTTCATTGAACCTCATCAATAAAATGAGTGTCAAACAACTACTGGAGAATTTTGTTGCTGTTAGGCGCTATTGAGTCAGCTTCAACTCATAGTGACCCTACATACAACAGAGTGAAATACTGCCCAGTCATTTTTCATCCTCCCAATCCTTGCTAGTCTTGAGTCCATCATTGTAGCCAGTGTGTCAATCCATCTTGTTGAGGGTCTTACCTTTTTTTTTTCTGACCCTCTACTTTACCAAGCATGATACTCTTCTTCAGGGAATGGTCCTTTCTGAAGACATGACCAAAGTAGGTGGAAAAAAGTGAAGTTTAAGTGTAATGAAATCACTAAACTGGAGCTTAATAAAATGGAATCAAAATAAACAGTGTTGGGCAACAAAAACCCTTTATTCTTCTCTAATTTCTAACACCATGACTGGAATCTAGCACAGATAATATTTCTCTAGTATTTAACAAAAACACAGAAAACATACTTGTGCTAGGCTGGGTTCTCTAGATAAGCAAATCCAGTAAAGCTTACATACACATATATATAGGGAGAGAAATTAATCTTAGGAAAATGGCTCACACACTTATAGAAGCGAGCAAGTCCCTAGTTCTTGGAACAAATATCAAGCTCGAGGCTCTTCCTGACTCACACAGCTGCAGGGGCTGACGAGCTCAAGATGGGCAGGCAATATACTGGCTGTTGACTCCAACAAATGATGGATCCAAGATCACGAGGTCGGGTGGTGGATTGTTCACTTACAGACAGTTTGTAGGCAGCACAACAGGATCCAGATCCATAGAAGAATGTCCCACTTTTCCAGGATGTCCATAAATATGTTTGAAGCAGGCCACACCCCTAGGGAAACTCCCTTTCAACAGATTGGTTGCTCAAAACATGTACATCCGATCTCATCATGGGAATAAACCACATCACAACTGCTTAAACCACTCAGAATTGTGGTCCAGCCAAGTTGACACACAACTTCAACTATCACAGTCCACCCCTTGTCAACTTGGCAGTTATACACATCTTCTTAACCATATATAATTCTATAAATAAGGACAATTATAAAGTCATATTTGTGCCTAACATGGTACACTAACACTCATACCAAAACACATTAACCCTGTTTACATTTCATAGTGCATAACAGAAACAAACAAAAATATTTGATGCACATATACAATGAAGAAACATAACAATCACAGTCCTCATTTCTGCAACTGGTCATGTGGTCATAGCTAATATTCAGAACTACTTTCTTCCACCACCCATTCCATGTTTCTCCTGTCCTCAGCAAGCACCTCAGCTGGTTGGGTTCTTTGCTTTGTGGGATGACCCAAACCTTCATTCCTGAAGGGTCTGGTTCATTAGGAGTCATATCAGAATTGGGTTGCTGTAATTTTCCATTGACTTTAATCACAGGGCATCATAGTATTAAGAGACGTCCTAAAGAATCTCCTGTATTCCAGATATATTCTTCTTTACCTCTATTATGTAATGTCAATCCAATTTCCCCTTAGTAATCAGGATCTATCACACCAGATAGTACAATGCCCTTCTTTGTCTGTTGATCCAGAGGCATGAGGAACCCAAAATGGCCGGGTGGCATCCTTAACTTCCAGTTCAATGCAATCTGTTTTGTGTCTCCAGGTGGGAGTATTCTTCCTTTTGGGACTAAGATCTCCAGACCCACAGAGCATAGGGTAACAAGGACAGGAAGCAAAAATTTTTTGAGTAGGTCACTAGGGGTAATAGTGAGTGGTACCACTTCCGTTTTCACCCCTTGGTTCCTGGACCCGTGAATCCCAGCTACTGGAGAAACAGCTCCATATATTGGGAGCTGGTTTAGAACATATACAGCCTTCTAGAAAATATTGCCCCAACCCTTCAAGGTATTGTCACCTAGCTGGCACTGTAATTTTGTTTTTAGTAGGCCATTCCATACTTCTATCAAGGCCGTTGCTTCAGGGTGATGGACAACATGGTAAGACCAGTGAATTCCATGAACATAGACCCATTGCCACACTTTGTTTGCTGTGAAGTTAGTCCCTTGATCTCAAGCAATGTTGTGTGGGATACCATTATGGTGAATAAGGCATTCTTTAAGTCCATGGATGGTAGTTTTGGCAGAAGCATTGGGTGTAGGGAAGGAAAATCAATATCCAGAATAAATATCTATTCCAGTAAGAACAAAACACTGTCCTTTCCATGATAGAAGTGGTCCACTGTAATCAATCTGCCATCAGGTTGCTGGCTGATCACCCCAAGGAAGGGTTCCATATCACAGACTCAGTGTTGGTCTCAGTGGCTGGCTGATGGGGCATTCAACAGTGGCAGTAGCCAAATCAGCCTTGGTAAGTGGAAGTCCATGTTGCTGAGCCCATGCACAACTTCCATCCCTACCACCATGGCCACTTTTTTCATGAACCCATTGGGCAATGACAGGAGCAGCTGCGGAAAAATGATGGCTGGTTTCTACTGAACGCCATCATCTTATCCACCTGATTGTTAAAGTCTTCCTCTGCCAAGGTCACTTTTTGGTGGGCATTCACATGAGACACAAATATCTTTACTCCTTTGACCCATTCAGAGAGATTTATCCACATACCTCTTCCCCATATAGTCTTGTCACCAATTTTCCAATCATGCTCCTTCCAAGTCCCATACCATCCAGCCAAGCCATTGGCCACAGCCCATGAATCCATATACAATTCTACATATGGCCATTTCTTGTTCCCTGCAAAGTGAACAGCCAGATGAATGGCTTGAAATTCTGCCCATTGGGAGGATTTCTCTTCACCACTGTCCTTCAGAAAAGCCCCAGAAAGGGGCTTCAGTGCCGCTGCTGTCTACTTTCTAGTGGTGCCTGCATATCATGCAGAACCATCTATAAACCAGACATAAGTTTTCTCTTCCTCAGTCAACTGATCATAAGGAACTCCCCATGAGGCCATAGGTGCAGACTGGGAGAGGGAAGAGAATGTGACTAGAATGGAGACCATAGGTGTGGGCCACTTCCTCATGCAACTTGCTTGTGCCTTCAGGTCCTGCTCAAACCTGATCTCTTGTATACCATTTCCATTTAATGATGGAGTGTTGCTGTGCACATCCAACTTTATGACTCTGTGGATCAGACAACACCCAGTTCATATGGGCAGCTCAGGCCTCATGGTCACTTTGTGGCCCAGATTTAGGGATTAAGTCTCTACTAAAGCCCAGTAACAAGTCAAAAGCTGTTTCTCAAAAGGACAGTAGTTATCTACAGGGGATGGCAGGGCTTTGCTCCAAAATCCCAAGAGTCTGTGTTGCGATTCACCAATAGGGACCTGCCAAAGACTCCAAACAGTATCTCTATCTACTACAGACACTTCAAGCACTATTGGATCAGCTGAATCATATGTCCCAAGTGGCAGGCATGCATGGCAGCCTGAGCCTGTCACAGAGCCTTCTGTTGTTCTGGGCCTCACTCCAAACTAGCAGCTTTCCAAGTCACCTGATAAATAGACTGAAACAAACACACCTAAATGAGGAATATGTTGCCTCCAAAATTCAAAGAGGGCCACCAGACATTGTGCCTCCTTTTTAGTTGTGGGCGAAGCCAGATACAATAACTTATCCCTCACTTTAGTAGGATTATCTTGACATACCCCACACCATCGGACCCTTGAAGTGGAAGGTGCCTGAATTTTTGTCAGGTTAATTTCTCACCCTCTAGCAGGCAGCTGTCTCACCAATAAGTCTAGAGTCATCGATACGTCTTCCTTACTAGGTCCAATCAGCATAATGTCATCAATATCATGGACCAGTGTGATGTCTTGTGGAAGAGAAAGGCGATCAAGATTCCAACGCATTAACTTATGACATAGTGCTGGGAAGCTGATATAACATCGAGGAAGGACTGTGAAAGTATATTGTTGGCCTTGCCAGCTGAAGGCAAACTGCTTCTGATGGTGCTTTGAAATTGATATTGAGAAAAAGACATTGGCCAGATCAATAGCTGCATATCAAGTACCGAGAGATGTACTAATTTACTCAAGTAATGAAACCCCATCAGGAATAGCAGCTGCAATTGGAGTCACCAACTGATTATGATAATCTGCTGTCATTCTCCAATATCCATCTGTTTCTTTGCACAGGCCAAATAGGTGAATTAAATGGGGATGTGGTAGGAATCACCACCCCTCCATTCTTCAAATCCTTGATGGTGGCAGTAATCTCTGCAACCCCTCTAGGGATGCAGTATTGCTTTTGGTTTACTATTTTTCTAGGTAGAGGCAGTT
>NW_006921594.1:27705344-27707310 GCF_000298275.1 Orycteropus afer afer
GAGAAAGATTGACATTATAAATTTTGGGCAATGGAGTGGGGTCCTTCCTTAAGTGGATGCAGCCTCCCCTTTATTCAAGGGGTGGTGGGTCTGTAAACTGACTCAAATCTGGGAATTGATTGAGAGGCCGTGACTCTGTATTCTGGCAATTCAATCTAGACTGCTGTTCATGTGACCTAGAATTCTTCTGTCTATACAGATCAAGTAAATATTTAGTAAGCTGGTCATATATTTCACTTCTAGGAACACCATGAGTAAGTAGCCAATGCCATAGTTCCACATGAGTCAGAGTATTCTGATTATTGTTTTGACTCTGCTGTCCATTATGGTAACCACACCCACCTTGTCTTAGTCGATTAATTGCTGCCATGGGGTCCAATCAGCCCCATTATAGTTAAGTGTCTTAGTCCAATTAGGGCAGTTCCCACTGTCAAATCTGACTTACAAAAAACAGCAATCACAGCACTCTTCAAGGATGCTGGGGCTCCCTTCACAAATTTGTTCCTCACTGTACTTATGAAAGGCATGTCCTCTGGACTCTCCATTTCTGGCTCTAGGGTCCTAATCTGATAAATCTATTCTAACATGCCAATTTCCCTAATCCTTTGGATACCTTCTTCTACATTATACCAAGGAAAGTCTGGTAGTTCAACTTGACTTCAGGTAGGCCACCGCATAATCCATGCTTCAGTAAGACAACCAAATAAACTACTAGATCCTTTCCTAACCTCTCGAGCTGGAACATCAAATGAAGAATCCGTACTTAGTGGGCATAAGTCAATAAACTCAGACTGATCCAAGGTTACATTCCTTGCACCATTATCCCACATCCTCAATAGCCATTCCCATACATATTCTCTAGGCTTCTGTCTGTACATGTTAGCAAAATCAAGAAGGTCTTTTCAGGTGTGACCCCCTCAGTCATACTTTGTATTTCACCTTTTGGGGCTCACATGGACTTACCTTTAGTCACAGATGTAGTAGCAACAATGGTTGGTTTGGCAGTCCCTGAGAACATTCAGCAATGTCTTCCATGGCATCTAGCTCAGGCAATGACCCAGCAGGAACAGTTGGGTTAAACTCATCAAACAGAGGTGGAAGGGATAATGGTTTTATAGTAATTCCTTCAGATGGGAGGAATTCACAGAATTTACAGGGTCCATATCCTCATCTTCCTGATTGTCTGTCCATATGTCTCCATTCCAGGTTTTAGGATCCCATTTTTTCCCAATCAATGCCCTCATTTTAACTTCAGACACCATTCTGGGTTGGCAATTCAATTGGTGTTGTAATTCAGCCATACTTACAATAAGACTCTGGGATTGTTTTTTGGCAATATCAGCTCTGTTACTAGAAGAATTAAAACTTTCTTTCAGAGCACAATGGGGAACATTGAGGTCTTTTATGAGGTGCTTGAGCTGTGACTCAGCAGCCTTGAACTCATCTCGCTGTTTCATCACTTTGGCTAGCATAAGTAGGACCAACCAACCAGCTTCCTTATACTCCTCATGGTGACAAAATTGCAGAAAGTATCAAATATGTGATGACCCAGAGCCTCACTTCTCAAAAATACTTGATCCATTGGTGGTACTATTTTGCATATTGACGTTGCCACTCCATGACACAGATTAGCAGGGCCCTCTTTACCAGTGGAGGCAGAGTCACCAGTGTCTTTACAATTAATCAAATTGAAGAACCAAACCAGAATTAGTGAGAAGCAATTTAGGAAGCCCATACTTATGATTTTGTCTCTCTAGAACCACTCTCTTTACCAAATGTGTTAAGATGATGTGGTGGTTATGTTTGTATGTCAACTTGGCTAGGCCTTGTTGATGGCTGGGCAGCTGGTGATAGTTATTCCCCATGATGAGAGTGGTAATCAACTCCATGGTGGAATCTACTGTGAGCAGCTGAGTAGCTGCCTTTGGGTATGCGGTCTGCTTCCTGTATATAAGCAGAAGCTTTG
>NW_006921594.1:27707625-27708904 GCF_000298275.1 Orycteropus afer afer
TTGAACTTGGACTTAAAGCCTCCAAATTGTAAGAATAATCTCCTGTTTTTAAGGCCATTCCATATGTGGTATACATCTTGTCAGAGCAGCACTAGGTAACCAGAACAGATGAGTTCTCTAGAGAAGCAAAACCAGTAAAGGTGAGAGAGAGAGAGAGAGAGAGAGAGAGAGAGAGAGAGAGAAATTTATCTTAGGAAAATGGATCACACACTTATAGAAGCTGCCAAGTCCCAATTCTTGAATCAAACATCAAGCTGGAGGCTTTTCCCAACTCAGCTTCAAGGGTTGATGAACTCAAGGTTGGCAGGCAGTATACTGGCTGTTGACTCCAGTGAATGCCGAATCCAAGATCTCTAGGTCAAATGGTGGATTGTTTGCTCACAGACAGTTGTCAATTCAATGAATTGTCAAATTCATTTAGATATACATTATTTAAGAATACTGTACAGATAACATTTAAAAATATAATACAGAAAACATATAACTAGATATTTTAAATTAAATATATATGTGTGTGGTATGTATATACACACACATATATATGTATCCTTAAACCAAATATTGATTAAAATTAAGAATTTAGTGTTTATATACATGAATTAGGTAAGAGGAGGGTGCAGAGGTTTCCAACAGCTAAGGGAGACAAACTTGTCTGTCATTTTGTCATCCTGTGAGGCTTGTACATTGCTGTGAGGCTTGAGGTGTGCCACTGGTGTTTCAGGTGCCATCAGAGTTGCACATAGTGAACAGGTTTCAAAGCAGCTTACAGACTAAGACAGACTAGGAAGAAGGAGGCAGGCATCCACTTCTCAAATATTGACCAGGGATCAATAAACCTTATGAATAGCAGAGAAACACTGTCTGATACATTACTGGGCAACTTTACGAATAACTTGGAAACATTGTCCAACACAGTGCAGTAAGACTGGCCTCTTCAGTTGGAAAACACTCAAAATAGGAGTGGGAAAGAGCTGCCTCATTAGAATAGAACCAACCTTAATGATACAGATAAATGAGTCTTTCAGGACCTCCAAATGCTGACGTGGCACAACACAAATTGAGGAGAAACATCTACAAACATCCATTAATAATTGGAACACAGAATGTATGAAGTATGAATCTAGGAAATTGGAACTTGTCAAAAATGAAATGGAACACATAAAAAAAAAAAAAAAAAAATTGATATCCTAGGCATTGTTGTTGTTATTTGCCGTCGAGTCGGCCCCGACTCACAGTGACCCCTCCTTGGGTTTCCGAGGCAGTATCACTATGGAAGTAG
>NW_006921594.1:27726365-27750606 GCF_000298275.1 Orycteropus afer afer
GTCCAAGATTATCTTCTATGTCTGTGTTAATTGGTTTCCCTTTTCTTTGTTGAAGAGGGTCTGTGCAATCCTTCTGCCTAGTCCGCCATCTTGCCCCGCCCCCCCTATCAATGTACTCTTGCAACCATTTTTCAATCATCTTCAGCAAAATTTTACTCATATGTAATAATAATGATATGATTTGGTAATTTCTGCATTCTATCAGATCTTCTTTCTTTGGAATGGGCACAAATATGGATTTCTTTCAGTCAGTTGGCCATGGAGCTGTCTTCCAAATTTTTTGACAAAAACAGTTCAGCACCTCCAGCATTACATGCATTTGTTGAAGCATCTCAAAGCCTATTCCATCAATTTCTCAAGCCTTGTTTCTCACCACTCCTTCACTTCAGCTTGGCCTTCTTCCTTCAATATCATCAGTTCTTGTCATATTCTGCCTTCTGAAATGGCTGAATATTGAACATTTATTTTTGGTACAGTGACTCTGAATATCCCTTTCCATCTTTTTTTGTTTTTTGTTTTTTTAATGGTGCTTCCTGCATGGTTCAAAATTTGGAATTAAAATCCTTCAAAATGGCCACTCGAGGCTTGCATTTTTTCTTCAGTTCTTTCAGCTTGAGAAAGCTGAGCATGTTCTTCCCCTTTGATTTTCCATCTCCAGGTCTTTGTACATTTGTACATTTAATTATAATACTTTGTCTTCTTCAGCTTCCCTGTGAAATTTCTGTTCAGGTCTTTTACTTCATCATTTCTTCTATTTGCTTTAGGTGCTTTCCATTCAGCATGTCTGGTCTTCAGTCACTGGTGTTCAATGTGTAAAATCTATTCTTAAGAAGGTATCTAAATTCAGGCGGGATATACTCAAGGTTGTATTTCGACTCTAATGGACTTGTTTTAATTTTCTTCAGCTTCCATTTAAACTTGCATATAAGCAATTGTTGGTCTGTTCCACAGTCACCCCTGGCCTTGTTCTGACTGGTGATACTGAGCTTCTCCATCATCTCTTTCCATAGATATATTCAATTTGAATTCTGTCTATTCCATCTGGCAAAGTCCACATGTATACTTGCTGTGTATTTTGATTTATTTATTTATTTATTTATTTATTTATTTTTAATTATTTGCAATGAATAAGTAGCTGTTCCTGAAAAATTCTATCATGTGGTCTCTGGTGTCATTTCTATCACCAAGGCCATCTTTTCTAACTACTGATGCTGCTTCTTTGTTTCCAACTTTCCCAATCCAATCACCATTAATCATAAATGCATCTTGATTGCATGTTTGGTCAATTTCAGACTGTAGAAGTTGGCAAATGTCTCTAATTTCTTCATCTTTGGCTTTAGTGGTTGCTACATAAATTTGAATAATCATCATATTAATTGAATTTCCTTGTAGGCATATGGTTATTACTCTATCACTGATATCATTGAACTTCAGGATAGGTCTTCGAAGTAGATTACCCAATCTTCCTTCTGAGGAGTGGCTGGAAAGAAGATTGGGCAATCAATTTCCGTAGTGATACTGCCTCGGAAACCCAAGGAAGGGTCACTATGAGTCAGATTCAACTGATGGCAGTGAGTGTGGTTGGTTTCTGAGTATAAAATAATGAATTCAATCTGTTTAAATTAGCATTAATAAATCTGGAAAAGGTGACATTGAGTTTTAAAAAGTAAGCTTCAAAATCCAAAGTATTATATTATTCAGTCCTCCAGAGCTATGAGAGAATAAATTTCTGTCGTTGTAAGCCATCTTTTTTGTGGTAATCTGTTACAGGAGTCCTCAGACATTCCTACAGGACTTCACAAGTATCAATTCATTTATTCCTCACAACAACTCTATTAATTCATTCCTCCAATTGTATAAATGAGGAAATAATGTGATGAGATGTTAATTAATTTACCTAAAGTTACACAGCTGACGTGATGGAGACAGATATCAACACTCCAATTTTTAGAAACATTTCACATGGCCTCCTAAACATGGTTAGTTTTAGACATTATTTACAATCAAATTCAAATGCATATATCTTGCTTGATTTGCTAGTTTTAACTATCAAATACAATTACTAAATCTTTAATTTCTACACTGTACATGTTGGAAAAGGCATTGCTAACTGTATTTCCATACTTCAGGAATATTTCCATAAGCTTGTATAAAAGGAACTGTTTTCTACCACCAAGATTTAAAACTTGTCACCATGATTTAGTGAAAGTTTACTACAGAACATTTTGATTATATATATTTAGACATAGTTTTTTAAAGAGGACTGAAGGGATCTGAAAAACTAAAGCAAATGCTAAAAATCCTTTAGGCAGGAAATATCAGAGAAGTGAAAGCTGGTTTTCATTGTTCAGATAATCATTCTACGGTACTTCAACATTTCACAGTGGCATGTTACATGTGTCATTTTATTTATGTGAGGGAAAAGTACAGGGCAGTACACCCTATTTAGTAAATCCAGATTTTTGTAGAGCTATAATCAAGAGTATGTAATTCTGTTCAATCATAAATTAGTAAACTCTGTCTAAGGGATTTTTAGAGAAGTAAACTCATCAAAGCTTTCCCATATACACCAAGTTAATTGCTAAATCTTTATCTTAATTATTATGTTCATTATAAAAATATGTTATTTAAGACTATACATTACACATACATTTACTATAAATCTATGTATTTCTTTTCTTTTCTACTTTTTGTCTTTTTCTTCTCTTTTTTTGGTTTGAGAAAGTTTTTCCAATGCTTACAGTCTTCAGCACTTTTAGAAACTAATTAGTGTATGCTATATATTTTAGCATCTATGTCCATATAAATTTTATCTTGTATTCTGTTGTAGCTTTATGAATAAAAGTACATTTTTCCAACATAATGGCTCTTTAAATGTAGAAGTCATCCCATATACTTTTATGTATCCTCTATTTTCCACCATTATACTGATCTTTTATCACTCTCAAAAACTGCCCAATACACCACCAAAGTGCAGTATTTACCAAGGGCTATGTAAACATAGCATATGTTTCCCTTGTTTTCTCCTATCCTTAATTTCCCTGCACATATGGCAATATAGTAACATGGAGCTAGAGGTGTTACTGTAAGGAATTATGCTGTCAGTGAAACAATTGTAGATTCAATAGACTTTTATTGAATATCTACTATATGCAATTTGTTATACTAGATTATCCCCTGGGAGGAGGTAAAAGTTGAAACATTATTAGCATTATCTGTAAAAGAAAATTAAAATGCTGTTAAATATTTAGTATTTTTCCTTTTTAAATATCTCTTTAGTTAATGGGTTTCCTAAATTTAAAAGCATGTTACCGAAAGAATCAAACTCACTGCCATAGAGCTGATTCTGACTCATGGAGACCTCCACTGGGTTTCCAATGCTGTAAATCTTTACAGAAATAGACTGCTTCATCTTTCTTCTGTGCAGTGGTTGGTGAGTGTGAAACACGGAAACTTTGGTTAGCAGCCAAATGCCTTAATCAGTACCACCAGAGCTGCTTATAAGCATATTAGGTAATGCTTTTAATTGTTCCTTTCTTTTAGTGGTATTAATTTTAGTGATGCTTAATAGTAATACTCTCTTTTCAAATCTACATTATGTTCAAATCTGTTTTGGCTTAATATGTTGTTAAAGAATCCAAAGAATGTAACAAAATATCATACCAAAATGCAAAATTCATTAATAATAAAGATGGAGATGTTTATGTTATTGTAGAATAGTATATGTAGCCAGTTGTAAGTACCAATAAGACTGCTCTTCATGAGAATTCTTAAAAAAAAAAAAAAAAAAAGGTGGATTGTGAATATTGGTAAAGATATCAGATTAGCACATGTTAATAATACTCCTAATTAAGGTATAAGTTGCCAGCAAATGTCATTAACAAATAATGTTGGTAATTGCAAGTACAGTGTTTTGGTAACAGTGCTTGCTTATCTCAGCACTAAGCATAAAGTGAGCTTTAAAGACTGAAGAGTGAAACATAATAGGGAGATGGCCCTAAATGCCACATTAAAAGCTTTTTTTATTTTATTTTGAGGAGCAATTGAAGGCTGCTTGTTGACTCTCAAACTGGGAATCAGAAAACAGCATACTATTTGAAAAAGTATTTCCCTTTGGGAGAATCACAAGAGTCTGTGGCAAAAATATCATCAGTCAAGAATTTTTTCCAATAGTTTTGGCCAGAAGTAATGATGGCATGAGCTAAGGCTATAACTGTTAACAATGGAACGAAGGAAAACTCCAAGAAATAGTATGATCATAGGGTCTGGAAATTACTCAAACACAAGGTACAGAAAATACAGATACAAAGGAGACTTGAAAATAAACAGAGAGTGTTCTGTGACAAAACAAGGGTGACCAACTATCTGTTTAATCATAATGTTTATGAAAGGCCACTTGGAGAGTTGACTCTATAACCCAAAATATATTTCTTAATATACAAAATCACTTGTATTTCTAAATAGCATCATCCACTGTTCTGCAATATTTTAGTGAAGCAGAAATCAAAATATTTTTTTCTGAAAAGTTTAAATGAGTCATCTTTGTTGCTCTTTGATTTTATGGCAACAATATGCAATGGACTAAAAGACTAGCCACATAGGAGAAGGGTTATGGATGAACCACTGTCAGCCCTGGGAGACATAACAAGTGATGTTTTGAAGGGGTCACCTTTGGTTCCAGGACTGCTTAAGTGTTTCTTCAATGACCTGGAAAATGGAATAGAGAATAGGCTCATCAAATTTGTAGATGAGTTCAATCTACTGGAGACAATAAGGACAGGCTACTCATGGAAGATAGATTCAGTATGCAGAATGAACTTAGCATACTGGAAAGCAGAGAGAAATGAAGTGAAAAAAGTTCAATGCAGCACAACTAAAAGCAAGGACCCAACCTCAAAACACATACAACAGCATCTCTGTAATAAAGGGGCGGGGGAAGATAATTTGGAATAGTATTGGCATTGTCTTCTATAGCAATTCTATGTCAAAATGTGGGGCATTATGTCTCTATGTTAGCAGGATACAAGAGAGCTAAGCATCACATTCTGGCATTTTGTATAAAGTGAGTGTAGAGACTCAACACACAAACATAAGACTACTCTATTTAGCATTTAAATGATGTTTAGATATTTACTAGATAGAACTCCGCTGATTTAATACTATACAACAAATGAGAGTCATGGGAAATAAGGTTAGTAAGTAATTCAACAAATCGGGATCAAGAAGTTTAGAGAATAACAAAAGAAACAAAAAAAAACTGTGCTGCCAAAAAATAAAAAAAGTGGGACAAGAGATTGGGGAGTGCTCCAGGCCAGTTGTGTTCCAAGCACGAAACAACTGGGTGGGAGACGGTGGTTGTCACAAGGGCCAAAGAGAGATGTCAGTGCTAAAAAGCAGAGAGAGTTGGAAGTCATTAGAATTGTGAGAGTAGAACGTTGGGAGTGATGGAGCAGGAGATCTGTGTTTATGATGGCACCACTGGGGAACAGAGGCACCAGGAATGCTGCAGAAAGTCAGGTGCAGAGCAAGATAGCACATAATAAAATACAAAAAAAAAAAAAAAAAGTGAAAAAAGGAGAGCTATGGAGAAACTATGGAAACAGAAGGAATTAAGTAAATATAAGCATAAAATATTGGTTTCATTCTCAGCTTTCTTTATTTCTTTCTCTTCCTTTCCTGTGGTCCTCTACATTTCCTTCATGACCTCCTGTGTGACATGTCTGTCTATCTGCACTGCACATGCAGACAGACTGTGACTCACACTTCCAGGCAGCCATTATACTGCAAGGAATGAGACACACAAACCCACTGGCATCAACCATTCTAGGGATGCTACTTTCATCTGTGATTGATCTGGACCCTTGAGACATTTACAAGTGAAAGCTATTATTATCTATAGAAAGCAAACATTAAACAATAACAATAGATTCCCAAAGGGGAAACCCTTCTGTAAATTACCTATGCCCATTCCTATGTCATTAGCAAGGTGCTCCATGGTTCAGGTCAATGCTGTGTTCATGTCACCTCTGCCTTTAGCTACCTCCACCCCAGGAGCTCAGCACAGCTCTGGGGCTTCTGCTCTTCCACTGAGAGTCTTTGGGCCTTGCCCAGTTGGAAAGATCTCTGCACAGACTCTTCCAAGCCTCTGCCACTGAGGCCTTCGAAACCTCTGTTGCTGGCACCCACCCCACTACTCAGGCTGTGAGGATCTCTTGCCACCATGCTAGATGGACCCCTGCTGGCTGAGGCAAGGGGGGAACAAAGCCATGCAAGCCCTGCATCAGCCTCTCTTGCCCTCTACTGACAACTGTTACAACTCTTTTAGTTCCACCGGCAGGCAAGCCTCCTGCCCAGAAGTGTCTGGCTGCGCCCTGCTGTAGGAAGACCCCTACACAGGATCTGCTGAGGCAACCTCTGCTTGGGGCACACTCCACTCTTTGCCCTGAATGAGAAAAAGTTACAGGTTCTTTTAGCTCCACAGCCAAGCTTTCTACCCCAAGGCACTCTGCTCTCACTGTGGCTGTCTCTTGCCATCATCAGTATTTGTTCTTTCTTCCGTAGAGGAGGACCTCAGTGCAGGACCTTGAGTCCTTGGTCCAAAGGACATGCTCTATTCAAGATTCTTCTTGAAGCTCCCTCAATCTCTGTGGGATTAGCTTTTATAGGCCTAGCAGGATGGCAAAACTGACCAATCCACTTAGCATAGTAAATTGTCCAATGCTTGAAGCATCTTATACACCATATTTGTGTGCATAAGGCATTTGACAGCTAACCAGAAGGCTGGCAGTTCAAACCCACCAGCCACTCCTTGGAAGGAAGGTTGGACAATCTACTTCCGTGGTGATACTGCCTTGGAAACCCAAGGAGGGGTCACTATGAGTTGGGTCCTAGTCGATGGTACATAACAACAACAACAATAAAAAATTAGTTTGTCCTTTTTCTTTCCTTCCTTATTTTGAGTTGTTTGTTTTTTAAATAGATTTCTATACATTCAATTCTTTCCTAAGTGGAAGGTCTCACCCCTTTCTGGTCTGGCTGCTGGCCACCTCTTCTGCTGCATCGAGGGCCACTTTCCTCTGAATCTGTAGCCCTCCAGAGCCCTCTTTAAGGTCTTCCCCTATGCCAAGTTCTTGTTAGTGTCAAGAGTCCAATTCACATTCCTTCCTCCTTGGACATTCCTCAGCCTTCATTATTGCAGTTAATTATTTAGTTCCAGTTTAAATGCCACTTTCTCCAGACAGGTGTTCTTTAATCATAAAATAGTTACTGATAACTTACTATGCAGGAAGATTGTCCAGGCAACATAAATTTAGCAGTGAATACAGACAAAACTCCTGCCCACATGGAATGCGCAATATAATGGGAAGTCAGACAATGAAGTGAGAAGTAAATTCATGTTATATTAGATGGTAAGAGCCACAGGGAAAAATAAGGGAGGGAGAAAGGATAAAAGTAAAGATGGGCTGGGTGTGGGATGTTGTAAGTTTAAAAATGTTCAGGGAGGGCTCCTCTGGGAAAAGATTGAGTAAAGAGCTAAAGTATATGAAGGAATGAGTTGGAATCTGGGAAGAGAATAACAGGCTGAGGGAATGTTAAGTCCAAAGGCCCAGAGGGGAAGTTGGAAGGAAATAGAAGTTTCTGGAGCCCTCTGAGTGAGGGCATATATAGCAGATGAGATCAGAGTGGCAACTGGACTGAGGACGATTAATGGCTCTTACCCGGATTGAGATGAGGAGTTGTGGAAGTGTTAAGCAGAGAAAACAAACTCTCTGGCTTGTATTTGAACTGCATTGCACCGGCAACTGGGCTGAGACAATACTGAAGAGCAGCAGCCAGAGTGCTATCTAAAGGAGTCCCCTCACGCTTCCTCCATTATTCTGCCATTCTTTCTCAAAGTATCCTATTCCCTCTTTCAAAAGGGCTTATCAAGATGGATTATCATGTAATCAATGTTATATTCATTTATTTAGCATTATCTTCCTATCCATCGGAACAGGAACCAGGAAAATGAGGCCCAAGATGATGTCTCTTTTGTATTCTCGGGTGTACACTGAGTCTAGCTGAATGGCTGGACACATTGCAAGTGCTTAATAAATGTACGTTAAAAATATTGCACAAGATGGTACATTATCTCTAACATAGAAATGAGAAAACTGAGTCTCAGGGAAGTTAAATAGCTTGTTCAAGAAACATAGGACAGTAGGAATTGAATTAGGACTTTTGATTCCAAAGCCAAATATTTTTAATTGATGTAGTATTTTGTTAGTATGTTATGTATTTTTTCTGAAAATATAAATAAATGCTTAAGCTATAAATTCGCAGGGCAAATTCAAATTCAAGAAACTCCTTTTGATTTTCATTTTAACTGGAAAGTTCATCTTAATATAGAACTGCAAGACTGGCTCTCCCAGTATAACCCAGAGTGTGACTCCATTCCATGACCTGCATGTATGAAAAACACGGAGCAACAAAAATGCAATCTTCTCTTTTCCTTCAAAAATGATGGCATAATTTTAAAGTAAAGCACAATTGTGGTTTTTGTTTATGGCGGTATGGAGATCTTTGGGGATTTGAATCTTTACATTGTATATTAGACTCAGCAAAGGTAGAGTGGAATCACATTTCCAGGAGGTTACCTAATATTATAAAAATCTCTTGCTAAATCTCAAGTGATCGGCAGTAACATTTTACTACCCTGTGGCTATAGCTTTCCACATATAAGTGTATACAAGCTGTTTGAAAGTCTCCAAAAGTGAACTTCCACTGACAATACATCAT
This sequence comes from Orycteropus afer afer, assembly GCF_000298275.1. NCBI lineage: Eukaryota > Metazoa > Chordata > Mammalia > Tubulidentata > Orycteropodidae > Orycteropus > Orycteropus afer. Next base: position 27,735,144 of record NW_006921594.1, read on the forward strand.
TGCTTTATCTTTTCCTTAAAGGAGGAAAAAAAAAGTTAATGTAAATTTCCAATGATCTTGATAAATCCTAATCATTTTGAAAATGACAAATTATTGAAAAGTAGATTAAATTAATAAAGCAATATTTTAAATGAGAAAATGAGAAGGAGCTGTGATACTACAAATGCAAAGAAATATATTCTCAGAATGAGGAAACTCATAAAAATGATATAATCTGATTTAGAATATTCATGTTTTTATATTTGACACATGTGCTTACAAGGAGAAAAATAATCAAGATGAGTGATAGAAAGGAAAATTTTCTAATACCACCAAAGATTTCTTATTTCAGAGTCTCTATGCCACCACAAATACCAGCTGACTTCAAATTATGAAATTAGCCAATGTGTTATATTCTGTCTTGTAAGCAATGAACTAGTTCAGTCTTATTGTGCCCCTTCTCTCCTTAAAAAATATCAGTTGACTAGTTAGACGTAATTTTCAAGGACATAAAATGCAGTGTTGAAGGATTATTTATCATTTCTTTTCGCTTTCTCTCTGTTTCTTGCTCAAGTTCATATTCAAAGTTGTAAATTAGATCCAGATAATATAAATTTACCTCTAGCAAAACCTCATTTTCTCTTTAAAACACACAGAATCTCTATAAAATACCAGCTAGTCAGTTTTGACCATTCAATTATAAGTTGTGCTAATGCAGATTTAGTTGTTGTTGTTTTGTGACAATACATTCAGTTTATTGCATTTTAAATTCAATTTATACTTTTTTTGTGTATATATTTCTAAGTGTATTTGAAAGTTGATGAGTGTCAGTTTCAGAACTTTGGAATTTAGCTCCTTTGCCTTTCAAAAACAGTCCAGAACAAATGATGTTTACAGTTGGAAATTACTTAAAATATATTGTACAAAGAAATATCTTGAGCAGTAGTTGTAGACTTATAGAGTCTTTTCACTTTGCTGTGTTTTCCCAATCAAATAGTCTTTTGGTAGTGTGGGCAAACCAGACTTTCTATAGCTTCTGATATCCGGGATATAGTATTTGCTTCTGCCGGAGTCCTATTTATTTCTTTTGTTTGTCTTGCCATTTAGTAAGAATTTCTATTTTATGCAAAATGCTTGCCCTACCCTTGCAAGCCCCAGAGAAAGAAGCAAGAGGTCAGGATGGCCTGCAGCATATTGTTTATGGCAGTATCCAACCAGAATGATTGTGTATGTCTACATATGGTACAAGTCTTGTTTTAATTCAACCCTTGGGAGGTCAAGCCAATAATGCTGCCAAAATACACTCTGCTAAGTTCAGTGATAATAGAGTCTGAGGACAGCACACTTCCAAGTTTTTCTATATATAGGTAGCTTAGTTTTTCTCTGTATTTTATACATATGTCAATTTAAAAATATTTATGTCTACATATTTGTGTATTGTGATTTTATTGTATGCTTAAACTTGACTCTGATATGGTATGTAAATGCCTATTTCCTTTTTGTTCATGCTATTAAAATATGTTCTTCCAAAGCACATTTAAACTATATACTCTGTTGGGGAATTTTTTCCTTTGTTTACAGTGCATTCAAACACACGTGGCATCTGTTCTTCTGTTAGGTGTTTGAACTTTTTCTAACACAGGTACACATTTTTTTTTTTTTTTTAATAATTCAAATGCCTCTTATACACAGTGAAATATAAAATGTCCAGACATATTGAAATCTCCCATCAGAATAGTTGTTTTCCCTGGATCTGTTTCAGGGGTTTTGGCCCAAAGATAGAGAGGTGTCTGCTGATTTTACAAGCCAAGCCTGACATATATATTTTTTTCAAACTCTAGTACTGTGCAAATAATTTTCTTTTGTTTTCTTGAGCAGAACAAGAATGTTCACTAAGTTTGTACTACACCTGATACTGTAGGTGTTGGTTTTATTTTATGTTTTCCTAAATCAGGGTGTTAGTTATCATTACAGGTGAACCACACATGTGTCTTTGTCTTATATGTGTGATGATTGCAGACAGAGGAGCTGCCTACATCCATGCACAAACTGGCAGCTGCTGTTGAGTTAACTCTAAGTCATGGTGACCTCCTGCGTATCAGAGTAGAGCTGTGTTCCACAGAGTCTCCAATGGCTTGTTTTTCAGAAATAGATCACCAAGGCTTTCGTCCAAGGAGCCTCTAACTGAACTAGAACCACCAATATTTCATTAGCAATTGATTGTGTTAACCATTTTCACCACCGTGAGACTTCTCAGGTCAATGTAGTCTCCACTAAAAGGGAAATTTATGTACTCCCCCCCCCACTACCATGTAATCAAAATGCAGTGACAAGCAAACAACTATAAACAGTTCTATGGCAAGTTTTTCTCTGATCGAACAGGTTAATATTCACTTAAAATGTATTTCTCAGATTTATCAGTTCTAAAAAGCCTAAAGAAACTACATAGAAAAAGTAGTTTTCTAATATTCACAACTCATTTATTTTCTGAGCTCAAATATTATAACAAAAAAAAATTGTAAACTCAAATACATAGAATGCAATTTTACTACAAGCTCATCAGAATTCATTCATATAGACCAAAGAGTAGGAGCTCTGGTAGCGTAGTGCCTAAGGCATTTAACTGCTAACCAGAAGGCTGGTTGTTCAAACCCACCAGCCACTCCTCGGAAGGAAGGTTGGGCAACCTACTTCTGTAGTGATACTGCCTTGGAAACCCAAGGAGGAGTTGCTATGAGTCAGGTCTGGCTCAATGGCACATAACAACACAATAACAACAGACCAAATAGTCACATAGATCAAATAATCTGGTATTTAATAAGAGCCGTATCTGTAGAATGAGAAATGGCAAATTCAATATACGTTTTCTCACTAAGAATTAGAGCCTAAAATATGTTACCTAGGGACTCTCTGCTTATGTTAGTATTTTGTTCCCAAAAATCATAAGTTCTGTATGGAAAATTATAACTGGAAGTCCCTTTCCTATTATTTTACGTGGGAGAAATTATGATAGATTGCACATCAGTCTCAAATTTTCAACCAATTTTCTAAAATGAATAGAAGTATTCTGAGTAAAAAGTATTACTAATAAGTATTCTAAGTATTAGTAAGTGACAAATTACCCTGTTAGGATATAATTACATTATTTTTTGAAGCATTGTTTTCTGATTCGCAGAGGAATGATCTGGGCTGTTTAAAAGCAAGCAGCAAATGAAGTACACCAGATAGTTTGCACGCCTTCTCATAAGAATTCATTTATGCTATGGCATGGCAAATACAAAGTTATCAATAATTTTTTAAAAGAAAATAGAAAAAAGCGGACAAACATACTAATTAAAAAAGAAAACTAGGTGATTTTTCTGATGATGTCTTATTGTCCAATGAGTAGTTTTAAACAATTTTTTTTTTTTTTGTCACTTAAAATCTTGGCTGAGCTCTAGCTAAAAGTGTCTCACTTGATTGCACTTAGATGGCAGCTGGCATTGAAATCACCTAAACATGCTACTGTATGTCTAAGATTATTCACACATAGCTGGCAGTTGATGTTGTCTGTTGGTTGGAAGCTGGAGTTGTCTACTGAAGCACCTCCACATATCTTTCCATGTGGTTTGGAATTCATGGCATGGGTCTAATATCAGACATGAAGTGTTCCAAGAGTAAACTTTTCAAGAGTCCCAGACAGAAGCTATAAGGCTTCTTACAATTTAGCCTCAGAAGTCCCAGAATTTCATTTCTGTTCCATCTTGTTAGTGACTATGAATAACTAAGATCAGCCCAGTCAGCCCAGCTTCAAGGAGAAGGAGATCAGATCTTAAGTCTTTATGCCAGGTACAGCATGCACATACATACAGGAAGGGAAGGAATTGAGAGTGCCCATGTTTGGAAATGATCTTTCACAAGGGTTGGCAAACTGTGGCCTCCAGCCAAATCCAGCCTGCTGCCTGAGATATTTTAAATAAACCTTATAGGAATGTAGGACATTAATTTATTTACATATTATCTATGACTGCTTTCATGAAGCCCTAGTGGCACAGTGGTTACAATGCTCAACTGCTAACTGAAAGGTCGGAGATTCAAACCCACCAGCTGCTGTGGGAAAAAGATGTGGCAGTCTGCTTCTGTAAAGATTTACAGCCTTGGAAACTCTATGGATCAGTTCTACTCTGTCCGGTAGGGTTGTTATGAGTTGGAATCAACTTGAAGGCAAGGGGTTCTGTTGGTGTATGACTGCTTTCACTGTACAGTTGAGTAATTGCAGCAGAGAGCATATAACCACCAAAGGGCAGAGTTAAGTAAGTGCACCAGAGAACATATAGCCAGCACAGTCTAAGTGACTGTTTTCACTTTTCAAAGGCAGAGTTGAGTAATTGTAATGGAAAACATATAACCAGCAAACACTTCACAGACAGAAGTTGCTGACCACTTCTTCCACAGCAGTTTTCTATAGTGAACTGTTACTAGCTGAGGTGGGAATTTGAAGCTTGAGAAATAAGATGGGAAGAAGAGGTAGGACAGTAATTGTCACTGGATGCAGAATACAACACTGTGGCTCAATTGGGTGAAGAAAGAACCATTTTACTTAAACAATCAGACTCAGAAGTTCTAACTGAAACTTGCCATTATTTTGGTATTGCTGCTGATATTCCAGAATAAGAATGCTTTTAAATACTATTAGAGGATTTAATAGAGTGAGAAGAGACCATTCCCTGGAGAAGGTATCATGCTTGGTAAAGTGGAGGGTCAGTGAAAAAGGGGAGGACTTTCAAGGGGATGGATTAACACAGTGGCTGCAACAATGGGCTCAGGTATAACAATGATTGTGAGGCTGGCACAGGACTGGGCAGTATTTCATCCTGTTGTACACAGGGTCACTATGAGTTGGAGCCCACTGGACAGCACTTAACAACAACAACAACAACAGCATTTGAATTTGGAAACAGGGCAAATAGAACTTTGGTTGCATTCCTGTTTTTTTTTTTTTTTTTTTTTTTTGTCTGTGTGTGTGTGTTGGGAGATCTTTAATGGTGTTAAGGAAATATGAAATTATTTTTTAAAAACCATTTAAGGATAATGCTTCTGGTTACATAAACTACACTGCTTTAAGCTGATAGTGTCCAGTGATTTGATTGACTGCTCTTTAAGATTTTCTTTTGGTCGCCTTCAGGCCAGCATAGTTATCTCTCAGAATGAAATAAAAAAAAAAACTTTTCAACATCTTTTACTTCTTCAAAGCCAGTTACTATTACAAACATAACAAAAATTTCCCCTTAGCACTAACCACCTTTTCAAAGCTTTTGAAACTGTCCACAAATTACAGGATTCCTTTCTTCCATATAATGCTTATCCTTTGTAGAAAGCTTTTTTTGCCAGTCCTGGTAGGTGAATCCTAAGTGCTTTCTTTATGCAAAAGTTTTTCCAAACATCTCTGAGTGAAGGTTCTTGGTTGGCATTCAAACTCTAGACTACATGTTGCATGGGCAAATGAGCATAACAGGCCATAACTGATGCAATATCTATCAAGTGGGTTGCAACAGTGAGGTCATGTTTGGAAAGAAGAAAAGCAGTTGGATGTTGTCACCACAGGCAATGCTGTGCATTGTCAGGAATGCAAAAAACCTTCTTTTTCAGATTTTTTTGGCTATCCAGGAAGCACAAAAATTAGAATTGTATGTAGCCCACAAGATACAAAACAAACAACAACCAAAAAAAACCTTTCTTATAACCCTGTGTTGATGTTGAAACTTCATATTACCAAATCAAAACCAAACTCACTGCCATCAAGTCGATTCCAACTCATAGCAATGTCCTTTGGATTTCCGAGGCAGTAAATCTTTACAGAAGTAGAATGCCCCAGTCTTCCTTCCGCAGAGTGACTAGCGGGTTTGAACCGCCAACTTGCTGGTTAGCAATCAAATGCCTTAGGCACTACGCCACCAAAGCTTCTTTGAAACTTCATATTGCTGGCTTTTTATTTATTTATTTGGTCATTCCTTGAGGGCATGGAGGTTTTCAGAATAATCACTAGAAAGGGTTTGAACCTCCAGCGTTAAGTCAGCCTACCCTAGAGACTTTGTGATCAAATACTTTCTTCTCCTATAAGATAAATATTGAGAAAAGTATGTACTTCCAAAACAAAACTGTTTTAACACTGAACTTCAATACAGTCTCCTTTTTTTGTAGACAAGATGGGAATATGATGGTCAACTGCAGCTGCTTTCTTTGTTATTTTTATATCATGAAACATAGCTTGAATGGGTAGCAAAATTGAAGGCGTGTTCCCTTATAATTCATCCCGCTCTGCCACAGTCTTCACCTTCAGCTTCTCAAATATGCTTCACTTCCTGCTGCATCCACATAGTACAGAGTAGAATGGTAGGATCTTTTCAACTTAGCATTCATTCTTCCCAGGCTTATTTTAAGCTTTTCTAACATACTACTAACTCAAACTCACTGCCGTGGAGTCGGATCTGACTCATAGTGACCTCTCCTTGGGTTTCTGAGGCAGTACCACTATGGAAGTAGTTTGCCCCATCTTCCTTCTGTGAGTGGCTGGTGAGTTTGAACCGCCAGCCTTCTGGTTAGTAGTCAGATGTCTTAGGCACTATGCCACCAGAGCTCCCCTTTCTAACATAGAACAACCTATTTTTGTCTCACTACATCTATTGCTACTACAAGTGCTTCATGACTTGTTGCTTATTTTCCCCTAATTTGTTATTACAGTACACAATATGGCAACTGAAGCGTGCAGTATGCACACAGTGTCTTTGGTGGGCTCTTCTTTGCCAAAACATTATTATTCTCATCTTCTCTTCTATTATTTTTAATCTCAAATGCTTTACTTATTTTCCCATACTTTTATGTAAAACTCTCTTAAACTTTTAAAGAAATTTATAACAAGGGGCAAAAACAAGGACTAACTATACATACCGTGGAAACAGGTTCAAGATATTGTACAATAATACAGAATAGCTACACTGAGCATGCCTCTGTCTTGATCCTCTTTGTGCTGGTGTTTGTTGTTGTTAGGTGCCCTGGAGTCGGTTCTGACTCAGTGGCCTCCCACATGACAGAACAAAATGCCGTCTAGTCTTGTGCTATCCTCTCAATCACTGCTGTGTGAGCCCACTGCTGCAGCCACTGACCCATCCATTTCATCGGGGGTCTTCCTCTTTTTCACTGACCCTCTACCAAGCCTGATATCCTTTTCCAGTGACTGGTCCCTCCTAATAATGTGTCCCAGGTACATGAGATGAAGTCTTATCATCCTGGCTTCCAAGGAGCCTTCGGCCTGTACTTTTTTCAACACAGATTTGTTTGTTCTTGTGGCACTCCATAGTATATTTAATATAATTCATGAACACTATAATGCAAAGGCATCAATTTTTTTTTTCTTCAGTTTTCCTTATTCTTTGTCCAGCTTTCACATGCATTGGAGGCAATTGAAAATACAATGGCTTGGGTCAGGTGCACCTTTGTCCTCAAAGCAAGATCTTTGCTTTTTAACACTTTAAAGACAACTTTTGTAGCAGATTTGCCCAATCAATACATTGTTTGATTTCTTGACTGCTGTTTCATGGGTGTTGATTGTGGATCCAAGTAAAATGAGAGCCCTGACAATTTCATTATTTTCTCTGTTGATCATGATGTTGCTTATTGATTGAACGGTGAAAATTTTCATTTTCTTTATATTGAGGTATAATCCATACTGAAGACTGTAGTCTTTGGTCTTCATCACTAAGTACTTCAAGTCCTCTTCCCTTTCAACAAGTAGGTTTGTGTCACCTTCATATTACAGGTTGTAAATTAGTATTCCTCCAAACCTAAGGCTATACCTTCCAATATGCAATTTTTTTATTAGCAAGAAAAATATTTTTCAAAACAGCCACACATGATTTTGTTATCCTATCAATTATATTTGGAGTATAACAAGAGGCTTTCACTCCATAATTTTGGTAACTAATACTTATTTAAGTTTAGGTAATAAATATAAACTTTCCCTAAAGAAGTATCAGTCAAAAAAGATAATAAAGAGACATACTTGTATTCTATGGAATTTTGATATTGAAAACCACGAGTGTTCTATCAGGAGAGTGTGATTTACGGATCATGTCTACATACAGCTATCCTTAACAGATGACACTTTCATGAAAAAATTCAAATGAGAAGTTATTCACTTCATTACACACAGAATGTTCATTTCCCTCACTGAAATAATCTTAGAGGGAGAGATGTAAGCTTTGTTATGTATAGAATGAAAACAAGAGAAATTCATTAACATTCTTGAATACCATAAAAGTCAAGAATCAGAATATTTTCTTGTTTTTATTAATTAAGAATGTTAATGAAAGCTGTGGTAAATACCACTAACTGTTCACCCAATTCCATTTTTTCCTTGCATGGTAATAGAATTAGACCCAGCCATGTGGCTAGATGTCCTTCCTTGAAGTCAGATATTGCTTTAGCTTCTTATAAGGGCAGATGTGCCTCCTCTACTTTGTTGTTGTTGTTAGGTGCTATCTGGTCAGGTCTGACTCATAGTGACCCTATGTACAGCAGAGCAAAACACTGCCCAGTCCTGTTCCATCCTCACAATCCTTGCTATGCTTGAACCCATCATTGCAGCCACTGTGTCAATCCATCTCATTGAGGATCTTCCCCTTTCTTGCTGACCTATTATGTTCTACCAAGCATGATATCCTTCTCCAGAGATTGATCTCTTCTGACAACATGACCAAAGAAAATAAGATGAAGTCTGGCCATTCTCACTTCTAAGGAGCATTCCGGCTGTACTTCTTGCAAGATAGATTCATTCCTTCTTTTGGCAGTTCATGATATTTTTCAGTGTTTTTTGCCAACATCACAATTCAAATCCATCAATTCTTCTGCACTCTTCCTTATTCATTGTCCTGCTTCCCCATGTATACAAGGCTATTGAAAATACTATGGCTTGGGTCAGGTGTACCTTAGTCTTCAAAGTGATATCTTTGTTCTTTAACACTTTAAAGAAGTCTTTTGCAGCAGATCTGTTCAAAGCAATCTGTCATTTGATTTCTTGACTGATGTTTTCATAGGTGTTGCTTATCTCTCCAAGTGAAATAATAATTGTTAAAAAAAAAATATTCTGACACTTGATCTTGGAATTGTTTGTAGATATTTAAGAGATTTCCTTCTTTGGCAGTTAAAGCACAAGGGATAAAGTTACTACATGTGATTCTCAATTATCAGAATATATTGTGTTATTTCAAAATATTTTAAAATATCCTATCATCACCTCGGAAATCCAAGGAGGGCTCTCTATGAGTCTAATCCAACTCAATGGCAGTGAGTGAGAGTTTTATCATCAGAGAAAAAACAAAAATAAATGATAACAATACTAAATCAGTACAATTATTGAATTTTTATTTTTTCACTACAGTAAAAATAAGTGACTTTGTGAGTATCTTAATTGCAAACAAATCGAATAGGCATACAAACCAATGTAAACATCAGTAGTGTAAATAGGCAAGCTTGCTGTTGTTGTTAGGCGCTATTGAGTCAGCTCTGACTCATGCAGATCCTATGTACAGACTTTGAATACATGTACATGGAATGAAAAACATATTTTTAAATAATCTAGCCTAATCACCTCTCCAAAAAGAGTAACATGTCATCTTCCACTGAAAGTGCAGTGAAAACAATTCTAATATTCTTATTTTATTTTTTATAAAGTATTTATTCACTGGAATTAATAATCATCACCTGGATAGAACAGGATCCATATTTGTTATTACTTTTTATGTGGTTAAACCACTAATTTAATCAACACATTTTGAAAAATAAACTGAATAATGTGCTTTTGTCCCTAAGGTACTTATTTCATTAGTGGTTTACATCATCTGGGTTTTTTGTTTTGTTTTGTTTGTTTTTTACTTGTTTTAAGGGTACAATGAGAAACATACTCATATAATCAAACACTGCCTCATTCTTGTGTAACTATGAATAAACAGGCAATAATTTTTAGGAGTTCTTTCCCTATGCAATCATGCACTGGTTCAGTTATTAGTAATATTAATGATTGACATGATATCAGTAGCTTAGAGGAAACTTGCTCTTTTGCTGAGTCATTTTTACTGTCAGTTATGTCATTGTTGAACTAAACGGCATAGCATGCACAGTGATGTCTTAAAAACAAATCAACAAAATTAAAAAAAAAAAAAAAGAAGAAGAAGACAAGAAAGAACTAGACAGTTTGCCAAACATTCAGATGCCAAGAATTCTTTCCAGCAATCCATCTCTCTCCTTTACTAGAAAAAAAAAAATATCTAGGAGAATATCCATTAGTCCTTTTGAAGCACTTTTTTGGCACCTGAAGTTATGCTAGTAATTCTTGTAAAAGTTAATGGAAAATCCATTATGTTCTTGTGCACAATCTTAGATATTCTGATCTTGGGTCTGACGCATGCCACTTAACTAAAGTCAATAAGACCACAGTAAAGGACAGCACTTTCTATGGGGAAGTTTGTGTGGAATTTGAAGTCAAAATTCTTCATTCACATGCAAGCGATGCAAAGCAATACCTATATGTTAGCTCAGAGCCAGAAACAATGGTGTTTTTATCATTCATCCTGACTATATAACATCCTATGGAACAACTCTACTATATAACAGATGAGGTCCCATGAGTCAGAGTTGACTCAATAGCAATGAGTTTGATTTAATTTTTTGGTTATTATTTGGTTACTAAAATGATATTGTATATTAGTACTCATTTATATGAAAGGATGTCCAGATAGTATCAAACAAATAAAAGATTATAAAATATTCATTGAAGTACAATATTCTTTTATATTGATAAATTTCTGGGAAGAGTGTTAATTGAAAAAATAATGAACAGATAACACTTCTTGTAAAACTGAATTGTAATATAGCATATACTTGACTCATTTTGTTTTAAATTCTTCTTAGTGGACAAAAATTTGGTAGTTAAATGTAAAGAAATTAACTTCTATTCAAGCGCTAAGGTTGACATAACAAATTATTTGTGTGTTCATGAGCTATAGTCTTTATCACTTTACTAAAGGAAAATATTACATAGCACCCATAAAAAGACTGCAGGTAAGTATGGCTTTAACTAAGCACTTCTTGGCATGTACAAGGCAACAAATAAAATCAGAAACTCAGCAAGGAGGTCATGGAGAACTTGACAATTTCGTCAGAACAAACATCTACTCCTATGAGCCTTTTACTTAGCTTTGTTCATTTGATTAAAAAATGCCTTTTCTGGATCTATTTAGAAAAGAAAAAAAGAACTATGAAAAGAATATTGAAGCTAAATTTAACTCAAAGAATTAAATTTTTTGGTTTTGCTCTATTAACCATAGTTTCCTTATTAAACATAGGAAGTTGTACTTGGAGTTGCTTTAAATTTTATCATGCCAATCACATTGAACTTTGGTAGAAAATGCTTTTGAAAGATTGAAAAATAAAATTGAAAAGAATCCTTGAAGTTTCCTCTCTTTCATGAACACTGTGTTGTTCTCATCACTGGGTCATAGAACTAATACCAAACTCCACCTTGCTATAGTAGGGGTACTAACAGCCTATAGTGTGCAAACACTGAATTATAGGCACTGTTAGAGCTTCAACTGGCGGACTTTGCAAGTTCATATATCATGTTCAGTGCCTCATTTTAGTCCATGTGGAAAGGCTGGTAGCTAAAATCTAAGTAAAGAAAATAAAATAGTCTAAAATATTAAACTCGCATTTTTTTTTTTAACCTTAAAATTTTCCTTGTCTTTCTGTATATCAAATACAGGTCCTAAGTATTGCCTATATGTTTGTGGTAGAAAAGCAAAATAGCTTTGGAGATCAGCCCTGGAAGCTTTAATAGTGGTCCATACATGTAAGGAGCATGTCTTTTTTTTTTTTTTTCAGTTGAATGGTCCTTATTTCAAAGTATTACATTTAGTATTTCCTTAACCTAAGAAATATGGAAAGAATATAAAAATTACTGAGTGAAAGTTTCATTAATTTTGGTGGGCAATCATTTATTATTAAATATAAAGCATGAATTAAGAAAACAAGCACAATTTGCGTGTGAGCCTAATGAGTATCATTTTTGTGTTATTTTATCTTCACACCTGTATAAAGCATTGTTCTAGTTCAAGGTATTGGAGTAAATATTCAAGCCTTACTCAGGCCACCTGGGAATGTTAAGATTAATAATGCACGTCAAATAAGAAAAGCAAACATTATGGATCTAGGTGTGAAGGTATTTGCCTTCTTTCTAGCTTTACTTCAATATTTTTACCTCTCTGTGTCAATTACAAGTTTTTGTTTTTACAGGAAGCAACATTTTCTTCCATTGGAAAGATGAATTTCTAGGTTTTTCACTTCCAGTTCAATGGTATCATTAAGACAAAGGTTTTTTGTTGTTTTTTTTTTTTTTAAAGAAATAGATGTAGAAAAAAATTACAAAGCCTCATGTTTTATGTCTTGCCCTTTACTAGATATCAAAACCTTTGCATTTGTCCTTCGAGGAAGTACTTTATTCTATGCCACAGTGTTTAGGACCAAAGAATCTATAGGTTTGCATCACTCAACGTCCCTTCCTTCCTTCAAACAACATCTGAATGCATATACTTTCATTGTCCCATGAGTTTTGGTTTGTTTTAGAGGGAATGCAGCTCTCCTATGGTTTATTATTTTCACTTAATGGTTTCAAAGATCCCAAACTCAGACTCCTGCAGCACTAAACCACAGGTGGGATACAGGCAGGTGAGGCAGAGGGCATAGCTCTGGACATGACTCTCAGGTTTGGCTGGCAGGCAAGCGGGCAGTGGTGGTGGGCACTACAAGACCCAGGCTGTCCTTTTGCTGAAGAGCTGGGCACACTCCACTCCTTCCTCACTCGTTTCTTCTCATTCTGCTTCTGGAGCTGCCTTCTCAGACACTGCCACTGTCAGTGCCCATTCTTTTGGTCTACTCCCACAGCTTTGGCAGCAGCAGTGGCAGAGAGGCAACAAGGATATTTGCAAGTGGGCTTCCATAGGATTTTAGTCTGGTGTTTGCTCAATATCCAAATCACATAATGTTCTATTTCACAGAAGTATCAAAGATGTTGAGAAATGCATACCTATTTTCTTCCTTCATCACTGCAGTGGGGTTACCACATGCAACTGGTTTAAGCAAATGGAAAAGATATTATTACCACATACCCATGTCTGAGTTCAGATAAAAAACAAAAACAATTGGACCATAAATGCCATCATTAGCTTGATTTTATATATATGCACATATACTAAATGTATGTTTGGTATGTACATATTTGGCAATGAGTCAAAAAAATAATCTACTAGCATCTTTAATAACTTTTATTTAAGCAAAATATGGCATGAAGAAGTAATGCGATCCAGAACTCTAAGTAATCTCAGCCACAGCTCACTAGGATTTTCAGTAGTCCTTGAAGACTATGAATGCTTCTAGCTTTCCTTTGAGTCCCTCTGAAAACAGGTCTATTCTTGAGGTGTCAGATTAACACTCCACTCAGAAGACAAATTGTTCATGGGCACATTGGACATATGAGAGCCATTAGATAGTGGGCTCTGCATTCTTGAAAAATGAAAAATTCTAGGCAACATTACATTTTATAAATGCAAGATGTTTATTATTACAGCACTAGCAATAAATGTTTAGAAACTGGAGAGGGTTCACAATGGTTCTGACTAGGAACATATGCCTATCAAGATCATTGGAAGCGAAGCCATTGATTTTTGGCAAACAAAGGGTCTGGAAGCTATTATGCATTTAGGTTTCTATGAGTATTTAATTATATCAATAGGAGGACACAATTTCTGTTGTGTGCATAGTGATGAATGTCTCCATTTATTCATGTTCCTATGCATGATAGATGAGTTCAAGCCAGATGCTGTAACTTTGTTTTTTACAATTTCACCAAATTATTTAAATCATATTCTTTAAAAATTCAAAGGATACCTTCATGAGCATCGTTGAGGAAGCTTTGTCCATGGAATCTGTTTATAGAGATCTCTCAGGACAATATACAAATGAAACCAAACAAAAACAAGAAAACTGTGTATAAATATTCCCATCTTTTGTTGTAAATTCATAAATGCTATTATATCACTCTTACCCTTATGGACTTTTCTAGGTTGTCATATTTTTACCTTGAAATGATGCCTTCTTGGCTATGTGATTACTACTATTTTTTTTTTATATTTTCCACTGCACAATCAGACCTTATTAAATGATGTAATCCAAAGTTAGTTCTCTAATAGCTTTCTTCCCATGTGATGTCAGTTAAGATACAGAGTTGGGCCCATGTCTGTTTGATTGAAGTCATATTACATACAGAGGTAAAGCACCTTTTAAGGAAACCTATTCATCAGAGAACAAGTGAAATGTTGTTGTTGTTTTCAGGTGCCCTTGAGTCAGCTCCAACTTACAGTGACCCTATGCAGAGCAGAACGAACAGTGCTCTGTCCTGTGCCAGCCTCACAATACGTGCTATGCCTAAGCCCATTGTTCCACTCACTGTGTCAATCCATCTCATTGAGAGTCTTCCCCTCTTTTGCTGACATTCCACTTTACCAAGCATGATGTCCTTCTCCAAGGAATGGTCCCTTCTGACAACATGACAAAAGTAGGGGATACAAAATCTGGTTACTCTCACTTCCAAGGAGTATTCCAGCTGCACTTCTTCCAGGACAGATTTGCTAGTTCTTCTGGCAGTCCATGGTACTTGCAGGATTCTTCACCAACGTAACAACCCAAAAGGATTAACTCTTCTTTGGTCTTCCTAGGCTGGCGGTTCAAACCCACCAGCCACTCCTTGGAAAGAAGATGGGGCAATTTACTTCGATAGTGATACTGCCTCGGAAACCCAAGGAAGGGTTGCTATGAGTCGGGGCTGACTCGACAGCACATAACAACAACAACAACATTCATTGTTCAGCTTTCACATGGATAATGAGTCAATTGAAAACACCATGGCTTGGGTTAAGCACATCTTAGTCTTCAAAGAGACATCTTTGCCTTTCAGCACTTGAAAGAGGTCTTCTGCAGCAGATTTTCCCAATGAAATACATGTCTGATTTCTTGACTACTGTTTCCATTGGTGTTTGGAACCAAGCGATATGAAATATTTGACAGCTTCAATCTTTTCTAGATTTTTTGTGATGCTGCTCATGGGCCTAGTTGTGAACATTTTTGTTTTCTTTGTGTTGAACTGTAATCCGTCCTGCAGACTATAGTCTGTAATTTTCATCAGTAAGTCCTTCAATGAGCTCTTGTAGCCTAGTGCCTAAGGCACTTGACTGCTAACCAGAAGGCTGGCGGTTGAAACCCACCAGCCACTCCTCAGAAGGAAGGTTGAGCAATCTACTTTTATAGTGATACTGCCACGGAAACCCAAGGAGGGGTCGCTATGAGTCGGGTCTGACTCGACGGCACATAACAACAACAACAACAACAAGTCCTTCAAGTC
>NW_006921594.1:27750706-27752753 GCF_000298275.1 Orycteropus afer afer
TTTTTTTTTTTTTTTTCATTTTGGTTTATACTTTACTACATGCATAGTAGCGTAGTGGCTAAAGCACTTGACTGCTAACCTGAAGGCTGGTAGTTCAAACCCACAAACCACTCCTCGGAAGGAAGGTTGGGCAATCTACTTTCATAGTGATACTGCCACGGAAACCCAAGGAGGGGTCGCTATGAGTCGGGTCTGACTCGACGGCACATAACAACAACAACAACAGCAAGTCCTTAAAGGCATCTTCACTTTCAGCAAGCAAGGTTGTGTTGTCGGCATATCACAGGTTGTTAATGAGTCTTCCTCCTATCCTGACACCAAACTGTTCTTCATATAGTCCAGCTTCTCAGATTATTTGCTCAGCATACAGATTGAATAAGTATGGTGAAAGGATACAACCTGATACACTCCCTTCCTGTTTTAAACCATGCAGTATCCCCTTGTTCTGTTTGAATGACAGCCTCCTGGTCTATCCACAGGTTCCTCATGAGTACGATTAAGTGTTCTAGAATTCCCATTCTTCTCAGTATTACCCATAATCTGTTATGATCCACACAATCAAATGCTTTTGCATGGTCAATGAAACACAAGTAAACATCTCTCTGGTATGTATTATTTACTTTCAGCCCAGATCCATCTGACATCAGCAATGATATCCTTTGTTCCACATCCTCTTCTGAATCCAGCTTGCATTTCTGGAAGGTCACTGTCAATATATTGCTGCAACCATGTTTGAATTATTTTCATCAAGATTTTACTTGTGTGTGATATTAATGATATTGTTTGATAATTCTGTGGAGTCATCTTTCTTTGGAATGGATACAAATATGAATGTCTTCCAGTCAGTTGGCCAGGTAGCTGTCTTCCAAATTTCCTGGCATAGATTATTGAGTACCTACAGCATGCAATCAGTTTGTTGAAACATCTCAATGTGTATTCCATCAATTCCTGGAGCCTTGTTTTATACCAACACTTTCAGCTTTAACTTCTTCCTTCAATACCATTGGTTCTTGATCATATGTCACCTCCTGAAATGGATGAACATCAACCAATTCTTTTTGGTACAGTGACTCTGTATATTCCTTCCATCTTCTTTCGATGTTTCTTGAATCATTCAATATTTTGCCCATAGAATCTCAATAGTGCTACTTGAGGCTTGAATTTTTTCTTCAGTTCTTTCAGCTTGAGAAATGCTGAGCATGTTCTTCCCTTTTGGTTTTCTAACTCTATGTTTTTGCAGATTTCATTATAATAATTGACTTGGTCTTCTTGAGCTGCTCTTCGAAATCTTGGGTTCAGCTCTTTTATCTTGTCATTTCCTCCATTCACTTTAGCTGCTCTCTGTTCAAGAGCAAGTTCAGAGTCTCTTCTAACATCCATTTTGGTCTTTTCTTCCTTTCTTGTCTTCTTAATGACCTTTTGCTTTTTTCATGGATGATGTTTTTGATGTCATCCCACAATTCATCTGGTTTTCGGTCATTGTTATTCAATGCATCAAATCTATTCTCTAGATGGTCTCTAAACTCAGGTGGGATATAATCACGGTCATCTTTTGGCTATCATGGACTTGTTTTAATTTTCTTCAACTTCAGCTTGAATTTACATATGAGCAATTGATGGTCTGTTCCATAGTCAGCTAGCTCCTGGCCTTGTTTTGGCTGAAGATTTTGAGCTTCTCCATTGCCTTTTTCCACAGATGTAGTCTATCTGATTCCTGTGCATTCCATCAGGCAATGTCCATTGTATAGCTGTTGTTTATGTTGTTAAAAAAAAAGTAGTATTTGTAATGAATAAGTCATTGGTCTTGCAAAATTCTATTATGCAATCTCTAGTGTCATTTCTATCACCAAGTCATGTTTTCCAACTACTGGTGATTCTTTTTTGTTTCCAACTTGCGTATTCCAATCACCAATGACAATCAGCACATCTTGATTGCATGTTTGGTCAATTTCAGACTGCAGCATTTTGTAAAAATCTTCAGGTTCCTCATCTTTGGCTTTCAGGGTTGGTACATAAATTTGAATTATAGTAGTAGTAACTGGTCTTC
>NW_006921594.1:27753383-27771933 GCF_000298275.1 Orycteropus afer afer
GGGGGGGAGGACTGTACTCACTGCCATCAAGGTCATTCTGACCCATACTAACTCCCATTGGATTTCCAAGGCAGTAAATTTCAGGAAAGTAGACTGCCTTATCTTTGTTCTGTGGAGTGATTGGTGAGTTTGAACCACCAACCTTCTGGTTAATAGTCAAATGCCTTACGCACTGTGCCACTAGAGCTCCTAGTTCTACCTATAGGGTAGTTCTATGAGGTAGGCCACTATGAGTCAGAACCAGCTTAATGGCAGTGGGTTTGTGTTTTGATATGAACTACAACAGAAGGAGCCTGGAAGTGCAATGGTTAAGTGTTTAGCTATTAACTAGAAGGTTGGCAGTTTGAACCCAACAGCCACTCCACAGGAAAAAAAAGGTAACAGACTAAACATCACAACCTTGGAAACCCTATGGGGCAGTTCTACTCTGTCCTATAGGGTTACTATGAGTCAGAATCAACTTGACAGCAATGGTTTGGGTTTTGGGTAGCAACAGGAAAGTGAGAAAATAGTTTTAAAGTGACTGAATCTGGGGGGCTCTGGTAGTATAGTGCCTAAGGCACTTGACTGCTAACCAGAAGACTGGCAGTTCCAACCCACCAGCCACTCCTCGGAAGGAAGATGGGGAAATCTACTTCCATAGTGATACTGACTTGGAAACCAAAGGATGGGTCACTATGAGTCCGGTCTGACTCGACAGCACATAACAACAACAACATGAAAGGTATCTAATTTTTCTATCACATATTTAAACAGATTTAGTAAATGATTTATTTTTACACAAAATCAAGAGTATCAAAAAACATCTAAGATGTATCTTGAGTTTTGGCTACCATAATAAATATACTATATTAGCTAACTGAAGGTTTGGAGTAGCCATAACTCTAAATCAAAATAGACCTAGCTATAGAGTTAAGAGATTTCAGTGAGTTTACTGTGTTTATACATTATTTCATTTCATTTTCAAAGATTAGTCCAAGTCATATAATTAAACTCATTTTAGAAATGAGGAAATTCATTACTATTGCTAAATCTGACTTTAAGTCAGATAATAATAATCATAATATTTGTGATGACATTAATTTTTCTTTCTTCTCTTTCCTCTTCTCCCCATATGCAGAGTCAACTTCCACCTTCCCCAGTGCAATTGTGTGATAGCCAACATGAAGTGTAATCAGTGTAATTATGATTTAAGTTTGAAGCTAAAAAAAAAAAAAAATTTATGAAAGTAAGTTACAAGAAGAATAGAAGAATGGGACCGAGCTTTGTAATCAGACCACTCAAGACAGGAGATTCTGGTAGTGCAGAACACTGTACAGGACAGGAGATCATTTATATTTGCTGAATAAATAGTTGTACACATTATTATCATTATACCAAACAAACAAAAAAAACCCTCACTGCCATTGAGTCGGATACAACCCCCACCCCTTGGTTTGCTGAGGTGGTATCACTACAGAAGTAGCTTGCCCAACCTTCCTTCCGAGGAGTGGCTGGTGGGTTTGAACTGCCAGCCTTCTGGTTACCAGTCAAATGCCTTAGGCACTATACCACCAGACTCCTACTAGTACCTCATAATCATACCACTGCATGAAATGTTCCTTAAGATCATCTAATTTGAGATTCCTCTTTTATTTTAATCAGAGCCATCTTTTGATAATTATTTTTTAAAATAATGATTCGGAAAGAATATGTTTTAAGAGGACAAAAGACTTGAATGGATGTTACCTTACTATATGATTTAATGGCTTATGTTTCAGAAGTAGACTGCCAGACTTTTTCTCTAAGTCATCTCTAGGTGGACTCAAACTTTCAACTTTTCAGATAGCATTCAAGCCTGTTAATGGTATATACCATCCAGCGATTACTACTTAGTACTAGTTACCTGGTAAAAAGAAAATAGCAACTTAGGATAAATACAAAAGGCAAGTTAGTCATTAAAATTGAAATTTCAATTATATTGAATCTTAAAAGTTATATCAAGATAAAATATTACAACACTTTGTGTAGTGTTTCTTCTTCCTACTATTATTATTAAAGTGGCTTAGGTTAAAACTAAAATTGTGAGTGTAAGATAATGGAATCAATGACAATTTACATAGACAAGTTGGGGTAGTTGAGGGAGCTCGGCTGATTTTAAAGATTAAAAAAAAAAACCCTAAGAAAATAAAATGTTTTTAAAAATGTAAGTGGTGAAACTTCGTACTTTATATCAAAGCAGGGCAAATACCAGTGTTCAAATTCAGAAAAAAATTTCTACATAGTTGGCATGAAAAAGGTATTTTGCCAGTGTTAGGATATTAACCCATGTGGAAAAATATGAATGAAAACATGAGGACAGGGAGGAGTAAAAATTAGGTCATAAGTAATGAGTTAGAAATCAGATGATGAATAATCTCAAATAACATAATTATTCACGATATAGGGGATCCCAGTGATACAGTAGTTAAAAGTATTTGGATGCCAATCGAAAGGTTGGCAAGTGGAACCAACCAGCCATTCCACAGGAGAAAGATAGGACAGTGTTCTTCCATTAAGATTTACATCCATAAAGATTAAGAGCCTTGGAAACCCACTGGGGCAATTCCACTCCTTTCTATCGGGTCACTAGGCGTCAGAATTGACTCATGGCAATGGGGTATTCATGACATAATAAGTGATTAAATACCTTTAATATTTTTGACATCTATTTTTCTCTTCAGACATTTTTATCACCCTAAATGAGGGTTCTAGAAGATAGGTCAAAAAGCATTGGGGGGGGGGGCACCCAAAACAAGCCTTTTCTCTTTAGTAATCATTCCTTCCCTGGTATTCTAGGAATTTAGATAACTCATTTTACAGCTATCTTTTATTTACTATGCCTCAGGCAAGAGGAGTGCTTTCTTTTTAAGTGTTTATGGTAGAAGAAAATGAAGTATGGCTTTCAACAAGTTTCTTAAAATTGCTGGTTGTTTATGTATTAGTATAAGTGCCTCCAAAGCATGGATATGACAGCACCATTATTATAACCCAAATTTTATGCTAAGAATTTTGCCATTTCATTGTGTACTTATGGTACAAATATATCTTGTTGTTGTTGTTGTTAGGTACTGTCGAGTTGGCTCTGACTCATTGGGACCCTATTTACAACAGAACAAAATACTGCCCAGTCCTGCACCAGCCTCACGATCCTTGCTATGCCTGAGCCCATGGGTACAGCCACTGTGTCAATGCATCTCGTTGAGGGCCTTCCCCTTTTTCATTGACCCTCCACTTTACCAAGCATGAGATCCTTCTCCAGGGAATGATCTCTTCTGACAAGATGACCAAAGTAGGTCAGACCAAGTCTTGCAATTCTTGCTTCAAAAGAGCATTCTGGATGCACTTCTTCCAGGACAGATTTGTTAGTTCTTCTGGCAGCCCATGGTATTTTTAGTATTCTTCACCAACACCACAGCTCAAAAGTATCAACTCTTTTTCTGTCTTCCTTATTCATTGTCCAGCTTGCACATGCCTATGAGGCAACTGAAAATACTATGGCTTGGGTTTTCTTTTTAATAGCACTGACATCTTATTTTTGATATGACAAATATGTTTCAGTTGCTTCACTTAATTCAGTTGTATTATGCAATTAATTCCATGTCTTAAACTTTCTATGCGTATGTTTCAATGGGTATGTCAAATCTACTTTTGCCTCTGTCATAAAGATACATGAACTGCATTTAAGACCTACCTGGATATCCAGGATAAACTCCTCAACTGCAAATATTTAAGGTAATCACATTTGCACAAAACATTTTACCAAATAAGGTAACATTTACAGATTCTAAGAGGAGCCCTGGTGGTGCAGTAGTTAAGCACTCAGCTACTAACCTAAAGGCTGAGTGTTAGAACCTGCCAGCCACTCAGTATGGGAAAGATGTGGCAGACTGCTTTCATGGAAGCAGACTTAAGCAAAAATTTTAACATAAAATTTGGATTGTAACAATAGAGCTGTCAAATCCATGCTTTGAGGCACTCATACTAATCCACAGAAACCCTAAGGAGCAGTTCTACTCTGTACGACAGAGTCACTAGGAGTTGGAATGTACTCAATGGTAATGGGTTTTTTTGTTTTCTTGGTTATAGTCTAGAGACTAAGACATAATTGGAGAATACTAACCATCCCACTATGGGGCTATTTTCTATTATTTTAAATTACAAAAATTATAATGTACTACATGTTAAACCAACACCCTCAACCAATAGCTTATAGTCTAACTACATCACAGCAAAATATTTTTGTTTAATAAATATACTATAATGTGAGATTATAAAATCCCTAAAAACTACCTCCTTATCAATAAAAAATTAATATAGTTTTCAAATATAATTTATTAGACACAATTGCTTTGTGTTCCACAACTCGCTCATTCTTGGTTTCAGCAACATTCCTTCTGTTGACAGTCATCGTAATTTTCAACACATCTAAATGAGATTATGAACACTCATCTGTCAGTTTGTTGTACTGTGGTGTCTTGTGTGTTGTTGTGATACCAGAAGCTATGTGTGGTAGTTAAGGTTGTATGTCAGTTTGGCTGGGCCTGGTTTTGAGTGGCTTGGCAGCTGAATGTAGTTATTCTCCATAAAGAGATTGGTAATCACCTCCATGTGGAATTTTCTGGAGCAGCTGAGTAGCTTTGTTAGGGATATGATCTGGTTCTAATATGTAAGAAGTTTTAAGAAGGATCTCAGCAGCTTTTGGCATGCTTGAATACTGCATGTAGCCAAGCTGTCATTCATCAGCCAGGCATGTTGTCTGCTGATCTTGGGACTGTTAATGGATTTGAATTAGTGGCCTGCTGTGTGCTTTGATAATTTTGGGACTGTGCCATTTTACTTGTTGACCTTGGGTTTATCAGCCTCAGCAGTCAACAGCTGCCTGAGTGAAGAGAAGCCTCTAGTTATAGTGGGACAGGAGCAAGAGGTAGAGATGAAGCCCAATGTTGAGGGGCTTTCACCCAGCCCCTAGAGCTTGGCACTTTGAACTCAGACTTTTAGCCTACACGACTGTAAAAGAATAGACTTCTATTTGTTAAAGCCATCTCATTTGTGGTATTTTCTGTTATTGCTGCACAAGGTAACAAAAAACACTATGTCACTGTATTTCCAAGACCAGCAGGGTCTCCCAGGGTGGACAGGTTTCAGTGGTACTTTAAGGCTAAAACACACTAGGAAGAAGGAAGATATGATCCATTTCTAAAAAGATAAGCCACTGAAAAGATTATGAATAGCAGTAAAATACTGGCAGATATACTGCTGGAAGAGAAATGCCTCAGGTTGGAAGGCACACAGAATATGAATAGGGAAGAGCTTCCTCCCCTAAATAAAGGCAACCTAAATGACATAGATGGAGTAAAGCTTTTTGGACCTCTATTTGCTGTTATGGCATAACTCAAGTGAGAAGAAACAGCTGCAAGCACTCATTATTAATTTGAATGTGGAATGTACAAAGTAGGAATCTAGGAAAATTGGAAGTTGTCAAAAATGTAATAGAATGCATAAAGATCAATATCCTAGGCATTAGTGAGCTGAAATGGACTGGTGTTGTCCATTTTGAATTGGACAATCATATGGTCTACTATTCTGGGAATGTCAAATTGAAGAGCAGTGGCATTTCTTTAGGAGCTCTAGTGGGGTAGTGGGTAAGGACTTTGGCTGCTAACCACAGGATTGGCAATTCAAACTCACCAGCTGCTCTATAGGAGGAAGATGAAGCAATCTACTTCCATAAAGATTTACAGCTTTGGAAACCCAGTGGAGGTTGCTATAAGTAGGAATCACCTCAATGGCAGTGGATTTTTGATGTGGTGTTGCATTAGTTATCAAAAGAAAATCTCAAGATCTATTATGCAGTATGATGCTATCAGTGATAGGATAATATCCATACACCAACAAAGAAGACCAGTTAATACTACTATTATTCAATTTTACACACCAAACACTACAGCCAAAGAGGAAGAAATTGAACATTTTTACCAATTTCTATAGTCTGAAATTGACCAAACATGCAATAGAGATGTGCTGATAATTATTTGTGATTACAACACACAAATTTAGAAACAAAGAAGAAGGATTGGTAGTTGGAAAACATGGTCTTGTTGATAGAAAGTTGGTCTTGAAGCCAGAAACCACATGAGAGAATTTTGCAAGACTAATGACTTATTCATTGAAAATACCCTTTTTTAACAACATAAATGGTGACTATGCACATGGACCACACCACATAGTATACACAGGAATCAAACTGACTGCATCTGTGGAAAGAGATGGTGGAGAAACTAAGTAGCATCAGTCAAAACAAGGCCAGGAACTGACTCTGGAATAGCCCATCATTTCCTCATATGCAAGTTTAAGTCAAAGCTGAAGAAAATTGAAATAAGTTCACAAGAGTCCAAATAAAACCTTGAGTATATCACATCTGTATTTAAAGAATAGATTTGGTGCACTGAACACCGACCACCAAAGACTAGGTAGGTTGGGCAAAGACATGAAAACATCACATATGAAGAAAACAAAAGGTTGTTAAAAAGAAAGGAAGGAAGAAAAGACCAAAGTGGATGTCAAAAGAGACTTTGAAATTGCTCTTAACGGAGAGTAACTAAAGTAAATGGAAGAAATGATGAAGTAAAAGAAATGAACAAACTTTGGCTCAAGAAGGTAAAGTATTATAATGAAATATGCAAAGACCTGGAGTTAAAAAAACAAAAGGGAAGAACAAATTCATGTTTGTAAAGCGAAAGAGCTGAAGAAAAATTCAAGCTTCAATTTTCAATACTGAATGATTCTGTGGGCAAAAGATTGAGTGATACACGAAGCATCAAAAGAAGACTGAAGGAATACACAGTCACTGTACCAAAAATAATTGATGTTCAACTATTTTGGGAAGTAGTGTAAGATCAAGGAGTAGTGGTATTGCAGGTAGAAGTCCAAGTAGCATTGAAGGAACTGGCAAAAAACAAGGCTTCGAGATTTGATGAAATACTCAGTGAGATGTTTCAACAAATGGATGCAACGCTGGAAGTACTGATTCATTTATGCCAAGAAATCTTGAAGACAGCTACCTGGCCAACCAACTAAAAAGATTCTTATTTGTACCCATTTCAAAGAAAGGTAATCCAACAGAATGGATAAATTATTGAACAGTATCATTAATATGATATGCAAGTAAGTTGACAATAATTTTAAAACAGTTGCAGCAGTACATAGACAGGGAACTGCTAGAAATTCTAGCTAGATTCCGAAGAGGTTGTGAAACAAGGTATATCATTGTTGATGTCTGATTTATCCTGGCTGAAAGCAAAGGATACCAGAAAGTTGTTCACCTGTGTTTTATTGACTATGCAAAGGTATTCAACTGTGTAGATCATAACAAATTATGGATAACATTGCAAACAATGGGGATTCAAGAACACTTAATTGTGCTCATGAGAGACCTGTACATAAACCAAGATGCTGTCATTTGAACAGAAAAAGGGGACACTGAATGGTTTAAAATCAAGAAGAGAGTGCATCAGGGTTGCATCCTTTCCCCATACTTATTTAATCTGTATGCAGAGCAAATAATCGGAGGAGCTAGACTATATGAAGAATGCACCATCAAGATTGAAGGAAGATGTATTAGCAATCTGTGATATGCAGATGACACAATCTTGCTTGCTGAAAATGCAGAAGGCTTGAAGCATTTAGTGATGCAGATCAGAGACTACAGCCTTCAATATGGATTACACTTGACATAACGAAAACACAAATCCTCACAACTGGAGCAATAAGGAATACCATCGTGCCACATTCTTCTTCATACTATCCAGCTTCTCAGAATCTGGCTAGAATTTCTGGCAGTTTCCTGCACTGCTGCAACCATTTTTTAATTATTTTCAGTAAAACTTTACTTACATGTCATATTAATGATATCGTTCAATAATTTCTTCATTCTGTTGGATCACCTTTCTTTGAAATGGCACAAATAGGAATCTCTTCTAGTTGACTGGCCAGGTAGCTATCTTCCAAATTTCTTGGCATCAATGAATCAGTGCTTCCAGTGTTGCACCCACTTGCTGAGACATCTCAATGGGTATTTTGTCAATTCTTGGAGCCTTGTTTTTTGCCAGTTCCTTTAGTACCACTTGGACTTCTATCTGCAATACCATCACTCCTTGATCATATGCTGCCTCCTGAAATGGCTGAAGGTCAACCGATTCTTTGTGGTACAGTGAGTGTATTCTTCCAATCTTCTTTTGATGTTTCCTGTATCACTCAATCTTTTGCCCATAGAATCCTTCAGTATTGCAACTTGAGGCTTGAATTTTTTCTTCAGTTCTTTCATCTTGACAAATGCTACTGCTTTAATTCATGTTATTTTCTTCCCAGGAACTTGACATCCTCAAAAATTATTGTACTTAGTATTTGTTTATAGTTTGTAATACCACAAAAACAGGTACCGCAGTGTCACAGGGTAGAGAATAACTTGACTTACAGTTTTGCTTTTCCAAAGGGCATTATCTCTGTCCTAATTAAAAAAAAAAAAAGTCATTAGTGTACATATGTTTGTAAGCAGAGGTATTTCTAAAGGATACAGCAGAGATATTAAGGCCACATTGCAGGCAGATATATGTTTTTTCTAGGATATTACATCCTAAGGAGTGTTAACATTGAGAGCCTGTTGAAATTGCTCCAGGGACTCCTTATCCCTTACCAGATCAAACTCAACTGGTACACCAAAAATTAGTTTCAGATGTGCCCAGATATTGATTTTTCCCCTTAGTACTGGGAGCTACTGGCAGTGTGCTGAGGGCCTAGGATCTTGAAGGGGATGTGTCTCCAAACATGAACAGCTTCTTCTGTTTGTCCCAGTGTCCATAAAAATAAAGGACACAAATTTTTTA
Source organism: Orycteropus afer afer (assembly GCF_000298275.1). Taxonomy (NCBI): domain Eukaryota; kingdom Metazoa; phylum Chordata; class Mammalia; order Tubulidentata; family Orycteropodidae; genus Orycteropus; species Orycteropus afer. The sequence goes on from NW_006921594.1 coordinate 27,762,287, forward strand.
TGTATATATAAACTATGATATTTAAAGAATTTTGATGAGCATTGCATGGACCCTACTGAATATTATGCTCTTCAAAAATAAACACTGAAAACACCCAGGAGTCCTTGTTGTTGTTGTAGTTGTTGTGGTGTGCCATCGAGTTGACTTCAACTCATAGCGACCCCTCCTTGGGTTTCTGAGGCAGTATCACTATGGAAGTAGATAGCTTAACCTTCCTTCCGAGGAGTGGCTGGTGTGTTTGAACTGCCAGCCTTCTGGTTATCAGTCAAATGCCTTAGGCACTATGCTACCAGAGGGGTAAAAGATTTATGTGTTCAGTTGCTAATCTAAAATTGTGTAGTTCAAGTTCACCTAGAAGTACCTGGGAAAAAAGGTCTACTTCTGAAAAATCAGCCATTCTATAGAGCATAGCCCTATTCTGACATACTTGGGGTTGCCATTTGTCAGAGTCAATTAGATGGCAACTGGTGATGGTGGTTGTCATTTAAATGTATATATTCTTTTAATTCTGGCTCTTGACATTAATATTGGACTTTTAAAAAAGAGTAAAGTGTATGAGCTCTGGTAGCGTAGTGCCTAAGGCACTTGACTGCTATCCAGAAGGCTGGCGGTTCAAACCCACCAGCCACTCCTCAGAAGGAAGATGGGGCAATCTACTTCCGTAGTGATACTGCCTCAGAAACCCAAGGAGGGGTCGCTATGAGTCGGGTCTGACTCGACGGCATATAACACACACACACACACACACACAAAGTATTACTTATGTCATGAGAAATTCCCTTAGATCATTCAGGTTGTTAAACTCACATTGTCCTTCATAAATAGATAATTAGGCTAAAACAGCCCTGGTGGTGCAGGGGTTAAGAGTTCGGCTGCAAACACTTATATGGGTGGTTGGAACCCACCAGCTGCTTCATGGGAGAAAGATATGACAGTCTGCTTCTGTAAAAATATTAGCCTTCTATAAAGAGTCTATCAAACATAATTAAAATGCACAAACAGTAGAAGATAAACAAGATGACTTGGACTTTCTAAAAATTAAGCATTTATGCACATCAGAAGACTTTACCAAAAGAGTAAAAAGAGAATCTACAGACTGGGATAAAAATTTTTGGCAAGACATATCTGACAAGGGACTAATCTCTAAGATTTATAGAAAACTTCAACACCTCAACAACAAAAAGACAAACAGTACAATTGAAAAAATGGACAAAGGGCATGAAAAGACACTTCACCAAGGAAGACGTTCAAGTAGTCAACAAACACATGAAGAAATGCTTGTGACCATTAGCCACTAGAGAGATGCACATCAAAACAGCATTGAGATATCATCTCTTCCTAACAACAATAGCAATGATCAAGAAAAGTAGAAAGCAACATATGATGATGAGGGTGTGGAGATCTCACACATGGCTGGTGGTATTGCAAAATGGTACAATCACTGTGAAAAATGGTAGGATGCTTCCTTAAAAACTTAGAAATATGATCCAGCAATCCCAGTACTAGGTATATATCCTAGAGAAATAAGAGCCTTGATGTGAATAGTTATATGTACATCCATGTTTATTGCTGTAAAATTCACAACAGGAAATAGAAACAATCTAAGTGCCTATCAGGGGAAGGATGGTTAAATACACTATGATACATATACACAATGGAGTGTTACACAACGTTAAAGAATGATGATGAATCCACAAAACATCTCATAACGTAAATCAATCTGGAGGAGATTATCCTGAGTGAAATAAATCAATTACAAAAGGACAAATATTGTGAGACCAGTACCATAAAAACTCAAGAAAAGGTTTATGCATAGAAGAAAACCTTCTTTGATAGTTACCAAGCATGGGAGGGGGTGGGAGAGAAAAAAAAAATCATAAACTACAGTATAAACTCACTGCTGTTGAGTTGGATCTGACTCATAGCGACCCATCTTTGGGTTTCCGAGGTGGTATCACTACAGAAGTAGATTGCCCCATCTTCCTTCCGAGGAGTGGCTGGTGAGTTTGAACCTCCAGCCTTCTGGTTAGCAGTAATATGCCTTAGGCACTATGCCACTATAGTATAGATATATATTAATTTGGGTGAAAGGAAAAGCAATATACAGTAAGGAGGAGGTCAGCACAACACAACCAAGGCAAAGGAAGTCACTGGTAGGTACATAAGAGTAAAACACAACAATGGTAAATACTATTAAATACCAAATCTTGCAAGATCAATAATAAACAATCTTTTACTAACGGATACATAGGTAGAAACACAAGCTGAACAGGGTGGTGTATCAGAGTACACTCACAAATATATACATATAGGTTTTGCAGACAATATTTCTACATATGTATCTCCATGTACTGCAAATGTTGTTGTTATGTGCCATCAAGTCAGCCCCAACTCATAGCGACCCCTCCTTGGGTTTCCAAGGCAGTATCACTACGGAAGTAGATTGCCCAACCTTCCTTCTGAGGAGTAGCTGGTGGTTTGAACTGCCAGCCTCTGGTTAGCAGTCAAGTGCTTTAGGCACTATGCTACCAGAGCTCCTTATACTGCAAATAGATCCATGAATATAGTAGCACATACAAGGGGCAAAGTTATGAAAACTTCTAAGTTATAACCAAATACCTTGAGGGATTGAGGGATGGAGGTACTGGGTTGGGGCTTGGGATCATAATCTCAAATATTTAGGTCAACTGGCATAAATAGACCACAAAGATAATGTTCTACATCTTACTTTGGTCAGCAGTGACTGTGGTCTTAAAAGTTTGTGAGTGGTCATCTAGATGTAGCTATTAGTCTCTCCCCCTACAGAGCAAGAGTGAAAAATATCAAAGATTCAAGTGAAAAATTAGTCCAAAAGATCACATAAAACACAGCCTCCAGTAGATTGAGACCAGAAGAACTAGATAGTGCAAATTACTACTACTGACTTAAAAAAAAACAAAAACTCACTGCCATGAAGTTGGATCTGATTCGAAGTGACCCCTCCTTGGGTTTCTGAGGCAGTATCGCTATGGAAGTAGATTGCTCAATCTTCCTTCCAAGGAGTGGCTGGTGGGTTTGAACTGCCAGCCTTCTGGTTAGCAGTCAAACGGCTTAGGCACTATGCCAACAGAGAATACTACTGACCAATCAAAATAGAAGATCCTGAAGAGAGTGGAAGAACAAAGTGGAAGAAAATTAAAAAAAGACAGGACTTACTGGTCTGATAGAGAATGGTTGAACCGTCAAGACTGTGGCCTTAGGTACTCTTCAAACCTGGATCTCAACCCACCCCTTGGTATCACCTTTCAGCCAAACAATAGACAGATACAAAGTGAACAAACATTACTTTCTTTTTTTGGTATCGCAGGGCCATAGTAGTGGGGGTCTCCCCAGGCTCCATCTGACTGGTAATTCTGGTCATTATTGAGTTTTTGGATTTTATTCCATGTTTTTCCTCCCACTCTATCCAGGATCTCCAGATTTGATCTTTCCCTGAGTGGTTGACATTGGTAGCCAGGCATCATCTAGTTCTTCTGGATTCAAGGGCCATCATGTCCTACAGGTGATTGCTTCTAAATGTCCCTGTTTTTGTTGTTGTTGTTGTTGCACTCTTCTTTGCTTCTGATGATAGGAGATCATTAGCTGCATCTTAGATGGCTGCTTGAAAGCTTTTAAGACCCCACTCACTAGTCACCAATGTAGGATGAGGAACAAGATTTTTATGTACTTTATTGTGACAATTGAGTCTGGTGTCCCCCAGCACTAGGGTCCTGAGTCAGTAGAACTGGTGGATCTCTCTCCCACAGTGTCTGGCTGTATGTGAGGGTTTCCTCTATGCCTGTCTTTTGTTCTTTCTGTAAGGATTCTGGGTATTTTGTATCACTGGTATCTGTGCAAGATTAGCCTTCTCTTAATCTATCCTTGGTCTAATGTATACTCCTGTTCCCTGACCCCCATCTGATCTTCTTGGGTGTTTATGTGTTTATCTGTAGCCTGGTGTTTGGTGTTAATGGCAATGCAGTAGTGTGGATATACTGGTTAGTATTAGCATCTGTCGTCTATATCTTATATGCACAATTCAGTGTCCTTCCTTTTCCAAATGTTATTATGGTGGTCACAGACTCTTTCTATACCATCCCCCCATTATCCACATCAGCATGTGGCCCCCAACTAGCCCAAAATTAATCTTCCTCTTCCTCCCCACCCTGGTAATCTACAAAGTGAGTTCTCTTTCTCAAGCAAACACTTCTTTGTCTTTTTACAGTAATGGGCACATACAGTATTTGTCCTGTGATTGACTTATTCCACTCAGCATAATGTCCTCCAGGCTCATCCATGTTGTGAGACAATTCGGGTTTCCTTCATTGTTCTTTAATGAAGCATAGTGTGCCATTATGTGAATGTACCATAATTTGGTTATCCATTCATCCATTCATGGGCATTTAGGTTGTTTCCATCTCTTTGCTATAGTGAATTGGGTTGTGATGAACATAGGTGTGCATATGTCTGTTTGTGCCCTGCCTCTCACCTCTTTAGGATATACTCCTAGCAATGGAATTGCTGGGTCAAATAATATTTCTATTTTCAGTTTTTTGAGGAAATGCCATACCATTTGCCACAATTGTTGTACCATTTTATAATCCCACCATCAGTGAACAAGAGTTCCAATCTCTCTGCAACATCACCAACAAGCATTTATTATTTTCTGTCCTATTGAACTTTGCTATTTTTGCTGGGCTGAGATGATATCTCATCATTGTTTTGATTTGCATCTCTCTAATGACTAAAGATTGTGAGCAATTCTTCATGTGTTTGTTGGCCGCCAGCATATCGTCTTTAGTGAAGTGTCTGTTCAAGTCTTTTGCCCAATTTTCAATTGGGTTGTTTGTCTTTTTGGTGTTGAGGTGTTGAAGTTTTCTATAGATTTTGGAGATAAGTCCTTTTTCTGATACGTCATTGGCAAATATTTTCTCCTAATCTGTAGGTTCTCTTTTACCCTTTTGACGAAGTCTTTTAATGCACTTAAGAGTTTAATTTTTAAAAGGTCCCAGTCATCTAGCTTCTCTTCTATCTCCTGTGCATTCTGGGTTATGTTTTATAGTGTATTTATGCCATAAATTAGAGCTCCCAGATTTGCCTCAATTTGATCTTTGATGAATTTTATAGCTTGGGGTTTTACATTTAAGTCTTTGATCCAGCTTGAGCTTGTTTTTTTGTGTTTGGGATGAGGTATGGGTCTTGTTTCATTTTCCTGCAAATGGATATCCAGTTTTGCCAGCATAATTTGTTAAAGAGGCTGTGTCTTCCCCATTTAATGGGTTCTGGACCTTTGTCAAAGATCAGCTGTCCAGTCAAAGATGAGTCTCTTTCTGGACTTTCAATTATGTTCCATTGGTCTATCTGTCTAGCATTGTACCAATACCATGCTATTTTGACTACTGTGGCTGTATAGTAGGTTTTAAGATCCAGGAGTGTGAGACTTCCCACTTTGTTCTTCTTCTTCAGAAGTGCTCTTCTTATCCCAGGTCTCTTTTCTTTCCATATGAAGTTAGTAATTGGCTTTTCCATGTCCTTAAAAGATTTTGTTGGTATCTGGATTGGGATTGCAGTAAATGTGTAGAATGCTTTAGGTAATATTGACATTTTCACAATATTCAGTCTACCTATTCATGAACAAGGCAGGTTCTTCCATTTATGTAGCACCCTTGTGGTCTCTTGTAGTAGTGTTTTATAGTTTTCTTTGTATAGGTCTTTTGTGTCTCTAGTAAGGTTTATTCCTAGATATTTTATCTTTGTAGTAGCTATTGTAATGGTATTGTTTCCCTTATTTCTTTATCAGAGGACTCTTTGTTGGTGTAAAGAAATCCAACTGATTTTTGTATGTTGACCTTGTATCCTACCACTTTGCTGAACATCTCTATTAGTTACAGTAGTTTTTTTATTGAGTTCCTTAGATTTTCTAGATGCAGGATAATATCATCCACAAAGAGAGATAGTTTTACTTCCTCTTTGCCAATCTGTATGCCTTTTGTTTCTCTTTATTGCCTTATTGCCCTGGCCAGGACTTACAACACAATGTTAAATAGAAGTGGTAATAAAGGACATCTGTCTCTGGTTCCTGTTCATAAGGGGAATGCCTTGAGTCTTTCTCCATTAATAAGGATGTTGGCCATTGGCTTTGCATATATGCCTTTTATTATGTTGAGAATTTTCCCTTTTATCTCTATTTTGCTGAGAGTTCTAAATAGGAACGTGTGTTGGATTTTATCAAATGCCTTTTCTGCATTGATTGATATAATCATATGGTTCTTTTCTTTTGTTTTGTTTATGTGGTGGATTACATTGATTGTTTTTCTGATGTTGAACCATCCTTGCATAACTGGTATGAATCCCACTTGGTCATGATGTATTATTTTTTTGATATGTTGTTGGATTCTGTTGGCTAGGATTTTTTTTTGAAGATTTTTGCATCTATGTTCATGAGGGATATTGGCCCATAGTTTTCACTTTTAGTGGTGTCTTTTGCTGGTTTTGGTATTAGTATTAGTATTATGCTTGGTTCATAAAATGAGTTGGAGAAAACACTACTTTTAAGGAATGTACTCCCGAGAACAATCAACCATATGAGACCAAAAGAAGCCATTTGCTCAAAAACAAAGTTCAGCAGGAAAGAAATGGCAGCAAAGAAGGAAAAATGGAAATTGGGAACTGAGGAAGGAAGTGGGAAGAGTACTATTACTATCATGAAAAAAAAAAAAGTATATAAATTGTTGAATGGAAAATTAAGTTGCTCTTCAAAGTTTCACCCAAACCAATATAAATTGTTAAATAATAATAAAAAAATATATAAGCATTGAAACCCTGTGGGTCAGTTCTACTCTATCTTTTAGGATCTCTATAAGTCAGAATCCACCACTCATCTGTCAATTTCTCATACTATGGTGGCTGGAGGCTATGCCAGTGGTTTAAAGTACCAGCAGGATCACCCAGGTAGACAGCTTTCAATGGAGATTCCAGACTAAGACAGACACAGAAGAAGGAAGGCACCATCCACTTCTCAAAGAATTGGCCAGTGATGCCCTTATGAATAGCAGTCTGAAACACTGTCTGATAAATTAGTGGAAAAAATTATGAATAGCCCTGAAACATTGTCCAATATAGTGCTGGAAGATGAGTTACTCAGGTCAGAAGATATTAAAAAAAATGACTGGGGAAGAGCTACTTCCTCAAATTAGAGTCCACCTTAATGACATGGATAGAATAAAGCTTTCAGGACCTCCATTTGCTGAGATGGCACAACTCAAAATGAGAAAAACAGCTACAAACATCCATTATTAATCAGAACATGGAATATACAAAGCATGAATCTAGGAAAATTGGAAATTGTCAGAAATGAAATGGAACACATAAAGATCAATATCCTAGGCATTAGTGAGCTGAAATGGATTGGTTTTGGCCATTTTGAATCAGACAACCACATGATCTACTAACTCGATGAGGAATGGTATGGCATTCATCGTTGCAAAAAATGTTTCAAGATCTATCATGAAGTACAATGATGTCAGTGATAGGATATTATCCATATGTCTACATTCAAATGTACACACCAACCACCAAAGCCAAAGGTGAGTAAATTGAAGATTTTTACCAACTTCTGCAGTCTGAAATTGACTGATATGCAATCAAGATATACTAATTTTCACTGGTGACTGGAATGCGAGACTTGGAAACAAAGAAGTATCACCAGCAGTTGGAAAATATGGACTTGGTGATCACATGACAGAATTTTGCATGACCAATGACTCATTCCCTGCAAATACCTTTTTTCAACAACATACATGGCAGCTATACCCTAGACCTTGCCAGATGACATACGTTGCAATCAGATCTACTACATCTGTGGAAAAAAGGCAATGGAGGAGCTCAATATCTTCAGCGAAAACAATGCCAGGAGCACCAGTGAATATTTTTCCCCACTAGTTTACATCAGTAGGAAAAAAAGCATAGGTAAGAATTTACTAATCAGGTCCTAATTCACCTTCTGAACCTAGAAGCCTTGCTAATATCTTGGCAGAAAACAACTCAAACAAAAAGAGTCCCAGAGTTAATACATGAAACCAGTTTCTTCTTTTCCAAATGAGATCAGACAAAGGAAAAATCTATGACAAATTTGTCCAATTGCATGAGATAAATTACTTTACAGCCAAAACTAGAACTGATAAATGTCCACTTTCAGCCAGGCTGTTTTGATTGAGCATAAATTACCCGTGAAGATAGTCTGGCGGCACAGAGAAGAGGATCTTATTCTAAGATGGGAGCCCAGCCGTTTTAACGTTGGAGACAAACATGAATAGGCACTAAAATTGTGAAGATTTATAGAATGGCTTAACAAGCAGAGGAAATGATACTCTTAAACATGTTTACTTTTCTGCTAGGCTACTCATCCCACCATGCCTTACATTTCCCATCTAAGTCTGCTGACAACAATCAGGTATGCATATTAAAGTAGTCAGAACATGAGTGAAACTTTGAGTAAAACATTTATTTATGGGAAACTTGTTAGAGAAATTTCAAATTAATTATTAATCCATGTATAGTTCCTAACTTTTATATTTTAGATAAGTAAAGAGGTTTGTTGCACTCTGGTGGCATAGTAGTTAAAGCATTTGGCTGCTAACCAAAAGGTTGGTGGTTGTAATGCACTAACCTCTCTGTGGAAGAAAGACGAGGCAGTCAGCTTCCGTAAAGATTTATTTGCCCCTTGGAAACCCTATGGGACAGTCTACCTGTCCTAACAGGTCTCTATGAGTCAGAATTGACTTAATGGTAATTGGTTTTTGGTTCTTAAGGAGGTTTTTTAAAAATAATAAAAACAATAATGATATGACACCTAAATATAATCATTTCACAAAAGTGAGGTCATTTTAACTATATATATATATATATATAAAGGCCTCTTAAGCAAAGAAAGAATTTCATTAAATGAAATAAATGTAATGTTATGAGACCTTGTTGTATCATTCTTCTATTTCTCATTAGGCCCAGAACCAAGAAAAATTTTGCAGAGACTGACTTCATAGTATAAACAAGCAATTAGAAATACTGGAATAGGCTTTCTCTAACTTTCCAGCTTTTCCTCATCATTTTCCTCACTGTGATTACCTTGTGGAAACTCATATCTACAAGCACAAAAGTTTGCGTAACTTCCAAATGTCCTTCTGGTTTTCATTTGTTTATAACCTTAAACCACTACTGACTTTAAAGTGTTCAGCATAAAACCCAATTTGTGCTTTTGTTCATTTACAACAGATGGGGTCAGAGTGAAAAGTGGGGGTAGATTATAGCTTCCCCTTTTTTTGTAGCCTCTTTATTAAAATCACTTGCATCATTTTTATAAGGATCACACTTTTTCTAAGATGTGATTCTTATAAAGGACACACACTTCATTTTAGAACAGTTTAGTAACTAATAAACCTGGGCCCTCAAAGCCTCCATAAAAAAGTTATGGCCAAACTGACCTTCATCTAAATCACAATACTCAAACCCAATAGCTCTCCAAACATGCAGAAGCCCTAAGCAGAATTAAATTCCAATAACATATGTTGAAATTGCAACTGATGATAATGAATGCAGGCAGTCCTAAAAATCCTAGTTATTGTCTACCAGGA
>NW_006921594.1:27772159-27809657 GCF_000298275.1 Orycteropus afer afer
TCACCAGAGCTCCCTCAATACATATAGAAGAGAAATATTATTGCTTCCAGGAGAGAAATAACTTGAACAAAATAAATTTATGTGTTACTTTTTAAATAAAATATTCTATTATTATTGAGGCAGTAAACATATTTTAGAGGAAATCAGAAAACAAGTATAAAAATAACAAGAAAATTAATTTTCCTCCAACCCAGAGCATAACTAGTATATTGACTTCTGGATCATTTTATGCACATAAATGCATTATGTTTCTTTTTCTAAAATGAGATTACACTGTAAGATTCTTTTGTAATCTGTTTTTTAACTGCAATTCTTTCCGCTTCTCCATATGTGTAATTTTTAACTCTTTAATACACAGATTATACTTAACTTATCTTAATTTACCCCAGAATTGTCCAAATCCATACCTAATTCTAGACAATGCATTCCTCCCGGTTTTACTGTCTTTCAAACATCTTTAACCTAGCATGCTTATCTACTCTCCTACCCATTTTGAAACTTTTTATCAACAAAAATTTAACATTTATAAAATAGAAGAGGATAATGACTCCCCACATACCCATCAACATCCTTCAGTAATTATTAACTCAAGCCAATCCTGTTTCACCATCTCCCCAAATACATATTTCCTCTCCCAGAACAAAACATAACTGGATTGTTTGAAACAAATCCTAGTCTTAATACTATCATATCATTTCATGCATAAAATGCAATTACATTTCTATAAAATATGTATTACTTTTAAAATACAGAACTATAATAACATCCAATATAATATATGTCCATGTAAACATATTTATGAATGCATGCATATACATATATGTACATAGGAATATGTATGCTTATATGTTTATAAACAGATACATAATATGAATAGACACACACACACACATACATTCATATCCTATATGTGCAACTATGAGTGCATCTGTCAAATGAACAATATTTTATTATTTAATTCTAACAAAATATCTATTGAATATTTATTTTCAAATTGCTTTTGTCCTTGTTTTATATTACATAGAGGCGTATATTAATACTATTGTGTTCAAAAGCACTTGGAATAATTTCCTTCTGTAATTATACAATTAATTTTTATACATAATTCCATTTGTTTCAGTTTGCTTTCTAGGTTTTATGAACCTACAATTCTTTCCATTTCAAATTAATTTTGTTTACAATTATGTAAAAAAATTATATGATTCCAGAATAAAACCTACAGAAAAGAAAGTATATTATCAGAAGTCTAGCTCTTATTTCTGTTCACTCTATATAGAAGTTGTGGTGGTGTAGTGCTTATGGCATTTGACTGCTAACCAGAAGGATGGCGGTTCAAACCCACCAGCCACTCCTCAGAAGGAAGGTTGGGCAATCTACTTCTGTAGTGATACTGCCTTAGAAACCCAAGGAGTCGTCGTTATGAGTCAGATTTGACTCGATGGCAGTGAGTTTTTTTGGTTCACTATATATAATCACATCATCAGTATATATAGTCTCTTTTAAAATATTGCTTGAACAACAAAATCCATACACTGGTCCTTTCTAAAACAGTAATATATCATACACATTTTTCTCAACTTTTTCATCTAAAACTATACTGGAGAAATACATACTGGAGAAAAATGCTTAGCAGTACATAGGGATAATCCTTCTGCCATTTTAGTATTTCATGGAACTCCATTGTGTGGGTTTACTTTATTTATTCAATTAGTTTCAGTCCCATATTGATGGACATATTTTTTTGCCAGGTCTTTACTACTTAGATAATTAGCCTTATATATATATTGTTTTATTTTTCCTATATTTGTCAGTGTAATTTTGCAATATATTCTTAAAAGTGGGATTTCTGGGTCACAGGATAAATGCAAAGATGTTGGGCATTGCTGAATTCTCCTCCAAAGTATCTTTAATATTTTCCATTTCCATCATCGTGCATGAGTGACTAAATTTCCCCACTGCCTCATCATAGAAAATGTTGCTAAACTTTTGGATTTTTTAGCCAGTCCCATATGTGAGCAATGATATCTCAAGGTAGTTATAATTTGCATTTTCCTTATTATGAACAAAGTAGAACTCCCCCCCCACACACACATTAATGGCATCTATTCTTATATTCTCTTGAATTTTCTGTTTTTAACTTCTTCCCATTTTTCTATATCATGTTAGGCTATTCCTTCCCTGTTTTTAGAAGATCTCAATATATTTAGCATATTACATTTTGTCTATTGTACAGATTATATTTTTTCCAGTTTGTCATCTGTATTTCACACTTTGAAGTCTTTTTTCACTTAATTTTTTTCTACAGTTTCATATAGATAAATTTATCAATATTCTCCATTATTTTTTCTGTATCATGAGTTATATTTTAACTAATGAGTGGTAAAATTAAAAGCTTCATGTTACATCACAGCAATAGTTAACATGGGTGGTGCAAGTTTGACTATTAACCTATGGCTTTGCAGTTTGAGTCTACTCAGAGGCTCCTGGAAAGAAATGCCTGGTGATCTACTTCAAAATATCAATCTACATAGAAGTTCTTGTGGTGTATCAGCTGTAAAATGAAGCACAGTTCTCTGACACACGGGATGTTGCCATAGATTGGCAGTGACTAGTTAGTAACTAGGAGCTTTGGTGGCATAGCAGCATTTGGCTGCTAACCAAAAGGTCACCAGTAGCTAGAATTGTTATTTTTTCTTTTCCAAATTATCTTTAATTTTGTGTTTTCATCTACGTTCACTTTTTAGTCTACTTACATCATTATTAAAGCAAGAGGCTATCTCTTCCTCTCATATCATACCAAGTCATCATTTGATCAACAGACATTTTAATAACACAAGTATTCAAAATATTTTCTTTTTTAAACTTGTTTCCCTCTTCCACGAAATGAGTGGAAATGGAAGAACAGAACTATCTTTAACAAAAATATGTATATAAATTGAGAAAAAAAAAATTTCTGATGATTGCAAACTCTGAGTTTAAAAAATCTTTCTCTGTATTCAGTTTCATTATAATTTTTAGTAGTACATAATTGATCAATAGCACTTTAATAAAATTATGATAATTATCAAACAAATATGTTTCTTTCTTAATGAGATGGGATGAGTTTTTTCCTCAAATTATTTTGGATGAATATAGGAGCTCTTGTAGCATAGTGCCTAAGGCACTTGCCTGCTAATCAGAAGGCTGGTGGTTCAAACCCACCAGCCACTCCCCGGAAGGAAGATGGGGCAATCTACTTCCGTAGCGGTACTGCCTCAGAAACCCAAGGAGGGGTCACTATGAGTCACGTCTGACTCAACAGCAAATAGCAACAACAACATGGATGAATATTAATTATTGCTAATATGATCCAAGGTTCAGCTTAAATTTGGCACTTCATTTTTATAAATGTCAGCAGTACACATCACATTTTACATTTATGATAGAAAGGTATGTGGAAATAAAAGGAATTGTATCACAAACATCTTTAACTCTTTGAACTCATTGAGTTATATGTCAAAATTATATTGTGTTCTTTTAATGATTTATCAACCGACAATTCAATTAGGTCCTCCGTCAATTTTATTGAATGCAAATACTACAAACTACTTAAATTATAAATTCTTTCATACCTAGTCATCAAAGTCATGCACTTTCTCAACTTTTGGAAAGTCTAAAAAAGGCTTTGTCAAGACCTTTCAAATGTTTTTGCTAATGAATCTTTTTTCTAAAATTTTTATTGTGATTTGGGTGAAGTTTTACAAAGCAGATTTGTTATACACTCAACAGTTCATACACATTTTATTTCACAGCACCAATCACAATGCCCACAATGAAAAATTCTCTTCCCAGCTCCTTGCTGTGCTTACCCCTTCCCTGTGTCCTTCTTACCCATACATTCTTGTCTGTCTAGTTTTCCCCCTATGCAAATGCTGCCCTTCTGATCTCTAGCAGTTGACTGTTGTAAGGAGTTCATCTCCCTGGTGTAGTTGTTCAGCTCACACTCCTGTCCACTCTTTGGCTGAGAGCTAACACAGGGAATGAGTCTAATTCCAGGCCACTAGGCCAGAAGGATAACCTTTGGGGGTTTCACTAGTCTCTAACCAAAGGGGGAAAAAAAAAACCTCACTGCCATGAAGTCAGATCTGACTCATAGTCTCTAGTCAATCAATAATTCAGGTCTTTTTATATTTTTTAATTTTATTCTACAGTTTTCTCCCACTTTACCTACTCACTGCTGTCCAGTCGGTCCGACTCATAGCGACCCCTCCTTGGGTTTCTGGGGAAGCATCTCTATGGAAGTAGATTGCCTAATTTTCCTTCTGAGGAGTGACTGGTGGGTTTGAACTGCCAGGCTTTTGGTTAGCAGTCAAATGCCTTAGGCACTAAGCCACGAGAGCTCTCCCTACTTTATCTAGGACCTCCAGTTTTGATCCCTTTCTGGGTGATGGGCATTAGTAGCCTGGAACCATCTAGTTGCTCTGATCTCAGGGTTGTGTAGGTTCTCATGGTCTGTGAGTCACCTGGACTAATTGTCTCCATATATCTTTGATTTTTTTCACTCTTACTTTCTCCAAATGAGGAGAGACCAATAGCTGTATCTTAGATGGTCACTCACAAGTTTTGAAGACAAAAGTTTTCTCACCTAAGTAGGATGTAGAACAATGTTTTTGTGTAGTATATTGTGCCAGTTGAGCTTGATGTCCCCTGTGATTTTGGTCCCGAGCCCACATGTGCAGTGTCTCACTTCCTCAAGTTGTTTGGTTGTGGTTAGGAAGTTATCTTAACTTTGTCCCATTAGTACTACAATGTATAATGATATGTTTTAGCACATAAAAATATACACATGGGAATGCCATCTGCCAAATTTTTGTGTGATCATGAGTACATTCCCGTTCGCCTACCCATACCTGATCTTCTTGCCTGTGTACTTATGTATACACTTATAGATCAGTGTTTGTTATTATTGATAATGCAGTCTGTATATGAATAGCATTTACCTTTGTTGTCTGTACTTCTTGTGCACCTCTCTGTGTTCTCTTTTTCCTTAGTGTTATTGTGCTGATCACATACTTTTGTTATATTGCATTTCTCTTCACCCAAATCAACACACATCTCTTAACTAGTCGGCAATTTTTGCTCCTCTCCCCTCCTATCTCTGGTAACCCACAAAGAAAATACCCTTCCCTGCATAAAGCTTTCCTTGACTTTTTACAATAATAGATTCATAGAATATTTGTCCTTCTGTGATTGACTTATTTCACTCAGCACAATGTCCTCCAAGATTAATGGAGTTTTCTTAGAGACATTTCATTTCATTGTTTCTTTGTTTTGCATCCTGGGGATGGTGGGGGTGCAGGTTTACACACAAGGTCAAAGACACTGTAGCAGGATTTAAGATTAGTGAGAATAAAGTGGAAAAAGGTTATGTGATAGAGGGGTGATCAGAAAAAAGAACTGACACAACCTTTTGACCAAAAGTGTTTTTCCAGGCAAATAAATGTTAACAAAGAATATTATGAAAGTTGAGAATTGCATCTGGAAAGCTATCCATGCCTACTTCTTTGTTGGAAAGTCTGTTTTCCCAGAGGAATGTGTCTCTCATTTTGAAGACCACTGCCACAAATCACAACAAAGTCATGTATAGTGAGTGCTGTTCAAAGTAAAAGAAATGTTGATAGAAGAGATACTGAAAAGTTTCAAGAAACTAATTTAACAATCAACACTTCAGAATTATCTGTATCACTGATCTCTTGGAACTTCTGGAAACCTGTGTGCCTTCTTTCCTCAAATGGCTCCACAAAAATGAGTACTAGAATCTGTTGTTCCTTGGATGAACATAGTTTGATCCAAATTGGAGAGATTCTCAAGTGTAAAAGCTTAGAACCTTCACTGAGACTTGCTATTTGGCTTTGACCATCGTGGCAAGTACACATCATAAAGTGTGAGGTAGATGGAGTTAACATTAATAAATACTGACTTCAGCATTAATGTACTAGGTATCAGTAGCTTAATATATTCTTAAAATTCCATAGTATGTACATATATATTTATAATGCCCACGACTTGACGGCAAATAACAACAACAACAACAACTGCCGTAAAATTGATTCTGACTCATAACAACTCTATAGGACAGGTAGAACTGCTCTACAGAGTTTCCAATGCTGTAAATCTTTACAAAAGCTGCCACTCTTTCTACCATAGGGAGGCTGGTGAGTTGGAACCACCAACATTTCAGTTGGAAGTCAAGTGCTTAACCACTGTACTACCAAGGCTTCTCAGTTGTTGTTAAGGGCTTGCCTGCTAACTGAAAAGTTGGTGATTCAGATCTACAGATAAAGATAATTTAATAATTCATGTACTATTTAACATACTATTTATATTTAACATCGTATTAATGTTTAGCTGAATTCATACACAAGCCATCCCAATTTATGATATTTTTTGGCAAGCTAAATTGTGGTCTCCTTTCTAAACAACTGCTACCAATTCTTTAAATTAAAAGGAAACCAAGAAAGAGTTGGTAGTAAAATGATATACACATGTCAAGATACTTAAATGTTGTGTGTTAGATAAGATATCTTAAGTTGAGATAGCAAAAGGAATTTATATATATATATATATGTGGTTATTATGCATGGAAAAATGTATGTTAGTCAAGCCTAATATTTAATAACAATTTGATCTAAAGTTTAGACAAGAATTCATGTCTTTGAAATTCTGGGCCTAATGGGCAATGTGAATTCTTTTTTTCTTTTTTATTTTTATCCTAAAGATAAAATGATTTAAGTGGTTTATCATAGCATATTCAAGAGTCTATTTGTACATTTATTAGCTATTTTTAATAAAAAACAGACTGGTTCCTTTAAAACACATATGAATATAAATGCTAATGGAAAATATGCTTGGCAAAGTAGCTTTGCAGCTTGCCAAACCCCAGACATCTTAGAAATGCCTGAAGATGTTATAATGAGCAAAACATACTATCAGTTTACTGAATCCCTGAGCTGTATGTCAAGAAAGTAGACAAAATACCAAAAATGTTGTCATGCTTTCACTTAATCAAAGACATTCTCATGTGTTCGAACTTAGACTGAAGGAGGAATTAGCATTATTAAACCAATGG
The DNA here is from genome assembly GCF_000298275.1 of Orycteropus afer afer. Lineage (NCBI taxonomy): Eukaryota > Metazoa > Chordata > Mammalia > Tubulidentata > Orycteropodidae > Orycteropus > Orycteropus afer. The sequence continues at coordinate 27,779,268 of NW_006921594.1, forward strand.
GAGAGTCCATTAGGACTTGTCATTAATTGCTTAAAACCATCTCTGAAATTAAATTGTGCATACATTAAAAAGAAAAGAGTCATAAAAGGACAATGCAGCACTTAACGAGTTGTATAAAATTCTTATTGGGGAATGAGCTTCCTCACCAGTGATAATATTGAAGTTTTTACATCTGAAATAAATTAGTAAGAATACATGCTATAGTTTGTTTATATATTTTGTTTGTTTTGCAGGAACCTTCAGAATCTTAGTGCCTTCTGAGAGGCACAAGACATGGAAACTCCCATCTTTCTTATGGTACCATGCTGTTCACACTGTTACTTTTCTACCTGATCCAAGACTATCTTCTCTTTCAATGTCTTACCGGAAGCATACTGCTAGATATTCTATTCGATGAATTAAGATTAACTATATATTTTATACATTATAGCAAGCCAACTATAACTTTTACATATACATATGCATTTAAAAAAAAAAAACCTCACTGCCCAGGAGTCATTTCCGACTCATAACAACCCCTCCTTGGGTTTCCGAGGCGGTATCTCTACAGAAGTAGATTGCCCAATCTTCCTTCTGAGAAGTGGCTAGTGGGTTTGAACTGCCAGCCTCCTGGTTACCAGTCAAATGCCTTAGGTAACCAGAGCTCCCATATATATGTATATATAGTTAGAATTTTATTCTAATGAAATAATAATATATATTCATTATACATTATACATTACACAAAGATAGTTAAGACAGAGGAGACTCCAGAATGCATGAAAACTACTGGGTAAATATTCTGGTTTTTGTTCACTTACACTTGGATGCCTGTGAACTGAGATAATGGGAATTCTTTCTTGGGTTTCATTCTGACAAACTACTAAAAGAATTCTGGCATTCAGGTGAGAGGGCAGAAGGAACCAAGATGCAACTAAAGCCAGAAGCATGCAGTGTATTCTGACTTAGAATTAGCCAAAAGGCTGGGTGACAAGGATGAAACCCATTGCAGTGCCAAAGCACACAAATGTTTTAAGAAGACAAGAATTCTAATTAGCCTGGATGAGAAGCTCAGCATGAGGCTAAATAGTTGGTTTGATGTTTAGAGTCATATTGGACTGTGTCAGTAAAATTATACAATGCCACTGTGATAACACAAATACTAAATAAATCATCCATCTTATAATTTCCTAAATAGTACTACAGAACTTTACAGCATTTGGAGAAGACGTTTTCCCTTTTCTTCTTCTTTTTTTTTTTTTTTTAAATATTGCAGTGTTTTTCTTTGTTGGATGCCCTAATGAATTTAGCAGTCTTTATGCTTAGCAGGAAATCTGGACTGATCATTTGAGGCCTGTTTTCTTTATACATTGTAGAGAACAGGTTTACTTTTGGACACCTAATAAATCACGATCTAACATCTAAGAAACAGACTTAGTGCCCGTTACTAAATCAAGGGAAGAAAAAACCTTTTAAACTGTGGGACTATCTTGATTCATCCTTTGACATACTGGACAATAATGAACCAGGAGGTGACATCCTCTATTAATGATATGCTAGACCCTATTAATGATATGTTAGTGTGCCCCAGTCTTATTATGTGGGGTTAGTAATGGTATTCTGTTTGAAAAACGTTAAGCCTTGCCTTGTTTGTAGCTCACCAAGGAATACGAACATATGTGATGCTTTTCTATTTCAGGCAATGCCCCCACTGTTGGATAGATTGCTGTTGACAGCTTTTGACCAGAGGGAGCCATTAGATTTTGCTGGCTAGCAAACAATTACAGCTTTGATATGAGCTACAAGGTAAAGATTAAAAGGAATATCAATGCAGAAAAATATGCTAGCTCTGTGTGGTCTCTAGAACTTTCTTGTGTAAATAAAGGTTTATTTGCATGTAAAACCTAACAGAGAAAAATGAAGAGAAAAAAATCTCAAACTTTTCAAGATTAAAAACGTAAAATTAACACTGAATAGAGCCCTTAGAAAAGAATGCAAACTTCATACTACTAAAAAAGAACTCAAAGAATTCATTTGAAATATGACATATACTTTTAAACTGCTGCTTTTGGGGAGGATAGAGTTTTAGATATAATTATTGCATTTGAAAATATATCATTTTTGTGCCTAGCAATGTAGTCTGAGGACAGTAGTTTAGTCTTACATTTAGTAATACACTAACACATTTAATGTGACCAGGAATACGTGTGTATGAATGCTGTCAAACAATAAAATGAAAGGATTGTTTGTATCCTTTGGGCAGTATTGAACATAAGCTAAATCAGTAGTTTGTTAGTTTGAAACGATTGTTGAAAATGATAGTTTGAAATGGACTAGAAAAAGAGACATAAACTATGATAAATTTAGGACCCCATGGATTCGGAAAATATGAGAAAAAATCATATTTGAATGTTAACTACGGTTAAAGTACACTTTTCTTTGGCAAAAAGATTGAAGTGTATCTGAATTAGGAAAGACAAAAATGATGGCTTCAACATGTGCAGTGTTTGGTGTACTGAGATTTTCATGAGCTGATAGAAAACAATTAGTAAATTATGATTTAAATTTTGAAATAAAAAAGTGAAGTATATTAATCTTTTATTAAAAGTCCATGAAAATATATTTGTTAATTTGAAAAAGTAATAGTACATTTATTTTGTTCAGTTTTATATTTTAAACTGTATGTATATTAGAATACCATTTTTTCTCTTTATATACTTGTCAATACCCATATAATATGGATAGAGTAGAAACTAATTCATTAAACATAACATGTTTAGTTTATTTTAGTATGTTTGCTCCAATGTATAGTTTTACAATTTAAAAGATATGCATCTTTTATGAATATAAGTTTCTCTTGCTTTGGAGTAAATTCAAATATTAAATATTTCCCACACAGTTTATATCACAAGATTTCTGAAACAATCTTACACTGTGATGTGCTTGGTACTATCTTCATTTAAGACCAATAGTCAGTTTTTAGAATTAAAAATATGCTTACAATTTTCATCATGATGCCTAAAATGTTCTTTTTATGAATTTTCTGCATCTATCCCCACTATTCAATAATTGGCAAAGCAGAGAAAATGCAACTTCTTTTAAAATACTATGGAGACAGATAACAATCCTTTCCTAGTTCAGCTCTGGAAGTATACTTCAACTGACTCTCTTCCTCCGAATTTTAGTTTCATGCAAGGTCTGACTATCTGGCATGAAGAACTAGAAGCAGATAATTGCATTCTAAGAGGAATATTTATGGTTTGCTTTTCAAAGTACATTACTTTTTATCTTCTTTGCTTCCATTTCTCCAACTGCTAAAAGGGAATAACATGGGTTGTTGTGAGGGCTGTAAATTACTTTGTACAGTGTCTGGTACATGGTAAATGCTCATGAAATGTTGGCTACATTTACGATTGTTATTGTTTTTGTTTATTTTTAAGGCTCAGAGTCCTTGTGGTCATAACATTAAAATAGCAGCAAAGTATTGATTTTAAAGCAAATCACCTCTCAGTGGAAAAGCTTTTGAAAAGCATGCTAATTAAATGTCTTTAAGCATCATTTTTTTTTTTTTTCCTCTTGGGTCTGTATCTATCTAACACTAAGTTTTCCTCTCTGTTTTTTTAAAAAAAGCTATATATGTTACAGTCTTATGTAAATGAATATCATTGTAAATAACAAATCATTAATTTTATCAAAAAGGATAAAGTTCACAATAGCTTATATGATGCCCAATCAGTAATGTGTACTCTTTCAGAATTTTAATGAGAGTAAAACAAATTAACCACTAAAGTGACTCTAAATTATTTGAAATTCAATACACAAAGCACTCAGAAACTAGAAGAAAATGATGGATTCTGAAAAGTAATGGAACTGTAGGACATAATTAAACATTCCCATTTTAAAGGATATTGAAAGTGGAAAGAAACAATATTGTATTGAACTAATAGTTGTATGCTGATCATTACTCAGTTTTGTATCTGTTTCATGCGTTTAAAAATATCCTTCTGATGTGATATCTAAATCCTTTTTCTCTCCTTATGCTTCCACCCCTACTCTACCCTGTTCTTTCTCCAGTACCCCTCCAACATAAATAGGGTAAACAAAGTATCTAAATTCTCTGTATATATAAAAACACTCACCATAAGAAAAAAAAAAAAAAAAAAGGGGTTGATGTTATCAACCTGAAAAAAAAAAAAACAAAAAAAAACCCAATGCACTGCTGTCGAGTTGGATCCTAATCATAGGCACCCCTCCTTGGGTTTCTGAAAAGATATCACTGTTGAAGTAGATTGCCCAGTCTTCCTTCTGAGGAGTGACTGGTGAGTTTGAACCACCAGCCTTCTGGTTAGCAGTCAAATGTCTTAGGCACTATGCCACCAGAGCTCCCAATGTTATCAACGTAAGTCAAAAAAGAAGAAGAAAGAAATTTGAATGGCCAATAAAAATGGGAAATAGTTCTGAAGTCAATAGTCAACAGTCAGAAGTCTGAGAGCCGTCCTTAAAATCTTTCCAGTTTATCACAAAGTCATGATGATTCAACTTCAAACTATTTCTTAAATTGGTCCTGTTACTGTTATTTTATTTATTTATTTATCTGGCCTGGACAATAGCGACAACCCTCCTAGTCTCTTCTGGAAGTCCTTGGGTGGTACAAATAGTTAAGCGCTCAACTATTAACTGAAAGGCTGGTGGTTTGAAACTACCCAGAGGCATCTTGGAAGAAATATCTGGCAATCTGCTTTCATTAAGATTAACCAAAAAACTAAACTCACTGCCATCAAGTCAATTCCAACTCATAGTGACCCCCATATGGTTTCCAAGGTTGTAAATCTTCACAGAAGCAGACTGCCTCATCTTTCTTCTGCAGAGTGACTAGTGCTTTAAAACCACTGACCTTTTGGTTAGCAGCCAAATGACTTAATCACTACACCACCAGAGCTCCTTTCCAAATTCTGCCTGGGTCCTCTACTACTGCAAGTCAAAAATATCACAATTGGGTGGCTTTAATAAATAAGAATTCACTCTCTTACAATTTAGAAGGCTAGAAGTCTGAATTCAGATAGACAGCTCTAGGGACTGTGTGAAGGCTCCTGAATCTTGAGCTTCAGCTCTGCCTTGTGTTCCAGGCCCACCGGAACATCTGTTCACACACCTGCTGGCTGCTGAAGCTGATGGGCCAACGATCAGCAGGTAAAATGGTACAATCACAAGATAAGCAGACAATAACCAGTTCAGCTGACGGTCAGCTCAGGCTGCAAGGTAACTTGGTGGGCCACGGTTAGGTGTTCAGTCTTAGTAAGGCCCAGTAAGAACCCAAAAGATGTTCTCAAAAGAAAAGCAGTTATCTGCAGAAGATGGCAGGGGTTTGCTCTAAAATCCTAAAGGTCTGGACTGCAATTCTTCAATAGGAGCCTGCCAAACACTCCAAACAGCATATCTATCTGCTACTGACACTCCAAGCACCATTGGATCAGTCGGATCATATGGCTCAAATGGCAGAGTAGTTGCATGGCAGCCTAAACCTGTTGCAAAGCCTTTTATTGTTGTGGGCCTCACTCAAAATGAGCAGCTTTTTGAGTCAGTTGATAAATAGGCCAGAGTAGCACACCCAAATGAGGGATATGTTGCCTCTAAAACCCAAAGAGGCCCAAAAGATGTTGTGCCTCCTCTTTAGTTGTGGGAGGGGCCAGATACAGTAACTTATCCTTCACTTTAGTAGGAATAGCTTGACATGTTCCACACCAGTGGACCTCTAGAAATTTCACTAAGGTGGAAGGTATCTTAATCTTTGTCAGGTTAATTTCTTACCGTCCAGCATGCAGATGTCTCACCCGTAAGTCTAGAGTCATTCATACCTCCTTACTGGGTCTGATCAGCATAATGTCATCAATGCAATGGACGAGAATGATGTCTTGTGGAAGGGAAAGGTGATCATGGTCCCTGAGGACTAAATTATGACATAGTACTGGAGAGTTGAGGTATATATATCCAAAAGGTAACACAGTGAAAGTATATTGTTGGTCTTGCCAGCTGAAGGAAAACTGCTTCTAATGACCCTGCAAAATTAGTATCAAGAAAAATGCAATGGACAAATCTATAACTGCATACCAGGTACCAGGATATGTATTTATCGTTAAGATGATAGCCAAGAAAAGCCTGTACAGAAGTTCTACTCTGTAACACATGCGGTCAGTATGACTGGGAGTTGACTTTATTGCAATGGTTTGTTTTGTTTGTTTGTTTTAGTTTCTTCTTGTCCCCTTTAATCTAGTCTTCTCATAAAACAATGAAATCTTAAAACACAAATATGAGTTTAACATTTCCCTACTTGAAATTATTTGATGGTTTCCTATTGCCCTTCAATAAAATTAATATTCCTTGCCATGGTCACCTCCTCTTGGGCTCATTTCATCCTTCACTCTACTCAAGCCAAACTGGATTTCTTACTAGTATCCCTGACCTTACTAGAAATGCCCAACCTCTTTCCCTTCTCAGAATGGTAATGTGTGCTCTTCTCTTCACCTGGAATCATCTTTTGCCAGCCATCCTTCAAAAAATTGCAATTTAAATAATTAAAAATCACTGTTTAAAATTCAGGGTCCTGCAGAAGATGCTCTAAACAAACAATACAAATTAAACATTTTTTTTTTTTTTGTTATTTTGTCTTGTAGCACCCAGTTTATTCATTTTTCTTTCTTTGCATTCATTTACTTGGTTTTTTGTATTTCTCCAAGTCCAATCCACACTGAAATCTACCCACAAGCAAATGTAGCAATTGTGTCTGTTTGCTTTTGTTATTATTTAGAATGGCATTTCTCAAATGTTAGCAATATTCACAGCACGTTCACAATTTTTCCTATATCAATATAGTACTTGGACTACTTTCTACTTGAATAATGTTTCTTTCAGGGTTTTCCTCAGAAAATTAGTGAAAATTTTAGACAGTTTGAGAGGAAAAATCCTGAAGGAGTCAAAACTGAGAATTATATGGTTGGAAAAGTTAGTGGAGGAAGATTAGGAATACCGTTTCCAAGAAATCTCAAAGTACAGGGGCTACAGGGAAGCTGCATGTGGTAGTTAAGGTTGTGTGTCAACTTGGCTGGGCCTGGTTGAGTGGCTGGGCAGCTGGTGGAAGTTATCCCTCATGATGAGACTAGCAATCAGCTTCATGGTGGGATCAACCATAGGCAGCTGAGTAGCTGCTTTAGGGATGTGATCTGCTTCTGATATATAAGAAGTAGGCTTGGGAATGGTCTCCATCTTTGGACATACTTGAACCTTGCATGTAGCTGAGTCATTGTTCAGCAGCCTGCCATGTTCTTCTGACCTTGGGACTTTCAATGGACTTTAATGGCCTGCTGTGTGGTTTGGTAACATCAGGACTGCCTTTTTACTTGTCAATCTTGGGCTTGTCAGTCTCAGCAGCCAGCAGCTATCTGACTGAAGAAAAGCTTCTAGCTTCAGTGGGCCAGGAGCAGGAGGCAGAGCTGAAGCCCAAGGTTGAGGGGCTTTCACCCAGCCCCTAGAACCTGGCACTTGGAACTCAGACTTCTAGCCTCCAAAAATTGTAAGAATAAACTCCTGTTTGTTAAAGCCATCCCATTTGTGGTATATATTCCTGTCAGAGTGGCACTAGGTAACCAAAATACCGCACTACCTGTAGTAGGTGATTCTCAGAAAGCTTTGGCAAAATCCAAGCTGCTATGTGCTTATTTCAATGGTCCAGCCTACAAATACTGTAAGAAGACAATGGAATCTTTTGCCTACTAAATTTTGCATGGTTTTCTCTCCTTATTGGAACCAAACTACAACCCTTCATGAAAAGGCGTCAGGGAAATGCAGTTCCTTCACTTTTCTCTTCTGGGGTACAAAGGAGAGTTTAGAAGGGCAGGGACAGCACTGCGTATCAACAAGTATCTAACACAAAGTGGTGCGCTTTTTGAAAGAGGACCTAGTGGATGAGAGACACAAACAAATGAAACAAAAACAGTTATAATATCTCCAAATAAAGTGTCGAATGCATTATTGGCTGGAATGCCATAGCAGGGCAGTGAAAAGCATGTCTAGGCATGGTGGTCTAGGTACAGGGGATAAAGAATAGGAATGATGAGAGACATGGAGTATCTGTCAGCCTTCTGAAAAGAGGGTTCCACACTGGAGGAAATGATTGGATCATAGTTAAGGATGGAAAATAGGAGTTAAGGCATCTGAGACTATCTAGGAGAATAAGGATAAGGATGTGGGAAAGGTGGGGCTGCAATGCAGGAAGGATTGAGAGGAAGGAAGAACTGGAAGAGAAACTAGAAAGGTATAGGCTGAGAGTATGTGGCAGCCAGGACAGCCATAGGACTAGGGCTTTATTAAGCCAAGGAATAGTTTAAGGAAGGAATACTAATGAGGAGTGTAAGGTCAGGGTTGAGATCTATATTAGAGTTCTAAGATTAGTGAGAATTTCTCAGGACTGACCCAGAGCTGGGAGCTGGGAATGGGTTTGAGGAGTAGTCTTGTGAGTTCAATGCACCCAAGTGATCTGAGACTCACTGCGGTCAAGTTGAATCCAACTCATAGCAACCTCTCCTTGGGTTTCCGAGGTTGTATCACTATGGAAGTAGATTGCCCAACCTTCCTTCCAAGGAGTGGCTGGTGGGTTTGAACTGCCAGCCTTCTGGTTAGCAGTCAAATGTCTTAGATACTATGCCACCAGAGCTCCTAATCAACTGAGAGAAAGAGCTAACTAGGCAGAGAAGACATGCATGTGGCATAAGATGCTACCAGGTCTTCTGTCCATGTTGGCTTCTTGAGACTATATGGTCACTGTAATGGGTCCATTTAGTATCCAGTGAGTGTGACATAGGCATACAGTCCCTCTCACACCTGATTTATTTTGCACACCATGGGTAATACACATATGCAACCTGGGGAATACTTTGTTGCTGTTGTGTGCCATCAAATCAACTCCTCCTCATAGTGACCCTATTTGAGAGAATAGAACTGCCCATAGGGTTACCTATGAAATAATCTTTAAGGTAACAGATAGCTAGCTCCTTTTACCTGCAAGCAGCCGGTGGGTTCAAATTGCCAACTTTTGGGTTAGCAGCCAAGACTTAAGCATTGTCCCACAAGGGGTTCTTGAAAAAGATTTGCCTAGATAGTAATGGTAGAATCAAGATGTACACATACACACACATATACACACACATGCATACAGCTCCCAAAGGTAAACACTCATTCTCAGAGATAATGTGTTCTGAGCCCATGAAGTTTAAGAGAAATACTTTCTTAACTACTTCACAATTTGCAAGGCCCTTGGTCACTGTGAGCTAGAATCAGTTTGATGGCAGTAGGTTTGGTTTTGGTATGGTCTCTCCAGTGGCAATGTTTCATTTTGATGGTCAGGTCAGAAAAATGTCAGTTCCTTTCCTCATCAATGAGTTAAGAGTTGAGAAACAATTTTAACTCTCCTGGAATCCAGATTTCTGGGGTCCAAGGAGTTGGGATAAACACTCAGGCCACTGCCCTTAGATGCCATTTTGAACCTAGAACCTTGAAGAAACTTGCTTCTAAAAGTCACCTTTGAGTCTAGATGAACTAGTAAAGGCTGTTTTGCCTTAGACATTTTGGTCCTTTAAAAAATTATTTATGTGTAGTCAGTTTTGAGAAACCAAAATATGAAAGATCATATTAGAGCTATGTTTTAGGATAAAATCAGTAATTATTTTATTTGCTCTTCAAGACAATGCTGTATGAAATCCTCCCTGACTTCCAAATATTTTATCAGTTTTGCTCTGGTCCTTTTCTGGCAATGCCAATCATTTGGGGTATAAGACTCTTTGAAAGCTAATCTCAAAGCTCTGGCCCAGTCATTTTATAGCTGAGAAGGTGAAGGATAAACTGCTTCAGAACATTTTTGACTCTGATTTTCAAATCATATATCAAATAAATTGCAATCTATTTCTATTACTAGCTTAATACGATTTTTTTATTTTTTTAACAGAAGAATACTTCAGGTCTGCCCAGGATAAAATAAGAGCTAAAACCAGAGAGGTTTATCATTCACTGTCTCAGTTATGAAATGACCGGGCCAGAGCTTTGAGATTAGCTTCTTACAGTTTAAATTGAAATCATAGCTCAAGATTCTCATATTCCTGACTTCCTGACTGGGGAAAAGGGAGGGTGAAGGAATGGGATATTTAAACTCTATTTATTCTTTTGTTTACATTAGATGACAGAAATAATTTAAAGACTTGTTATATTCCTATGGTAGTTTAAACAAGTATATATGGTATACTTGATAGTTCATTCTGATTTACATGTATCAAACAGTAGCCAAAATATTCTGTATTTTGTTGTTGTTAGGTGCCATTGAGTTGATTCTGACTCATAGCAAACCCATGTAGGACAGAACGAATGAAACACTGCCAGGTCCTTGTTACCATAACAATCATCACCGTGTTCAAGCTCATGGTTGCAACCACTGTGTCAGTCCTTCTCATTGGGAATCTTCCCTTTTCACTGACCCTTTACTCTACTGCACATAAATTACATCACACAGTCCATTCTTTTTTTTTCTTTCCCTCCCCTACAAGCAATGATTAAATGTAGTATGTTTCAGGAATGTTGGAATGTGCTGAGGGCTGAGGTTACAAAAATATGTCAGATATACAGTTTGCCCTCAAGGAATAGTCTAGTAAGCATGTAACGAATGATTATAGTGTCATAAGGGCTATGATTAGAGTATGATATGGGAGGTATTGCATTACAGAGAAAAGTATCTAAATAAGATGAGGGATTTAAGGAAACTTTTCTGAAGAGATGAAATAATTCAGTTATATATAATAAATGAAGAGCATAATAGGAAAAATACAATACAAAAGTTCACAAAATTATGAAGTAATTAGATGGAGTACTGACTGTGAGAAGAAATAAAAAACTCCTCATTTATATAGATATCACTAACTCATAAAGTAGCTCTATTTTATTTTAAATAGATTTATTTAATCTTGATTATTAAAGACTATTTTACTGAGTTTTTGTAGCATAATGGCTAACTCATGAATATGCATTTTCTTTCTTTCTTTTTTTTTTCTCAAGTAAGGGACCTCAATTTTTACATAGGCAAATGACACCTAGTATAAAGCTTATCTTTCAGGCAGTGATTGATTTCTGGTCCATAAGAGGTAAGCAGAAGAAATTTGCTTAAAGGGAACAAGATGCTCTTCCCTTCCCCTTCCTCCTTCCTAATCACAGAGATGTGGAAATGACGGCAAGAGCTGGAACAATCTTCTGCAGTGGAAGCTGCAAACTGAAAGTGGAAGAAAAACCCAGATGAATTTTGGATATTCACACAATGGAACACCACTCTGCCGCCCCTCAGTTAACTATCCTGGATTTCTTTATCAGAATAATAAATAAATGCATATCTTGGGGCTTTTCTATTACTCAAAGCCAAGTAACCATAAAGTTTTATTCTTACCATCTCCTTCCTTAACACACACACATACACTATATATATATATATATACACACACACACACACATATACCAAAAACACAAACCAGTTGTTGTCAAATTGATTCTGACTCACAGTGACCCTGTAGAACATAGGAGAACTGTCCCATAGAATTCCCAAGCCTGTAATCCTCACGGAAGCAGACTGCCACGTCATTCTCCTGTGGAGGGGCTGGTGAATTCAAACCTCTGACCTTTCAATGACCAACAAATGTTTAACCACTGTGCTGCTGAGGATCCTTATATAGTTTTGTATAACAAATACATTAATTGGAACAACAGTTAACATTTATAGACCATCTCCAATGAGCAAACACTGTAACTGAGTGTATCTCATCTAAGTCTTCAAACATCTGTGAAATAAGCACTATTATTTGCTCTGTTTTACAGGGAACCAGATGCAAGTTCACAGAGCTACTTAGAGGCAGGGTTAATATTTGAACCAGTTATTTTAAATTGAGTGTCTGACTCTTCTTGTCTAGGATGTTCTGCCTAACCACAGGTAAACTTAGTAGAAAGATATTCCATTTTTTTTTTTTTCCATAAACACCAAACTTCAAAATTTCATTAACTCACTCAGAGTTTCCAAGATATATTTTATATATTCCTAGTGGGGAAAAAGGCATTTGGATGCTAACCAGAAGGTCAGTGGTTCAAACCCACCAGCTGCTCCATGGGAGGAAGATGAGGCAATCTACTTCTATAAAGATTTACAGCCTTGGGAAGCCAATGGAGTTTCTACGAGTCGGAATCTACTCAATGGCACTGATGGGTATTTTCTCTATTTGTCATTAAGCATAATAAAGTTAATATTGTTCAGAATCTAAGCTATAAGAAAATAATAAATTTTAGATCCATGTGTTACAGTAATCATTCATTAAATAAAGATACTAATAGAAAACATAAACAGAGCCATAGCTCAACTTATGAGAAATATAAGTAAAATGATTGTTAAATTGCTTTTAACATATCCAATTTCACATAACTCTACCTTTTTTAAAAAAATAAAATTATATAGACTCATCTTAATATTAAGTCAGCGGTCAGAGAGAGTTTTTTTTTACTATAAAATATCAATAGTATATAATTTCTAAGGTGGAATGGACCTCAGAGAAAAACTAATCCAATCGCTTTTCTTTATTGATAAGAAAGCTATTGGTTAGAGAATTACAAAAATTACAAACCAGTTTTTTTTTTTTTGACATATTAAAACAATGTGCTATAAGTAGAATTAATTTAGATTTAGTTCTCCTAGCTGAACAATAAACAAGGAAGACCAAAGAAGAACTGATGCATTTGAATGGTGTACTGGTGAAGAATACTGACAATGCCACAGACAGAATGAACAGATCTATCTTAGAAGAGGTAGAGACAGAATGCTCCTGAGAAGGAAAAATGGTCAGGATTTGTCTCACATACTTGGATCATGTTGCCAGAAGGGGCCAATCCCTGGAGAATAAAATACTTGGTAAAGGAGAGTCAGTGAAAAAGAGGAAGATACTCAATGAGATGAATTGACACTGTGGCTGCAAGGATGGGCTTAGGCACAGCAAAGATTATCAGGATGGCACAGGACTGGGCACTGTTTCATTCTGTTGTATAGAGGGTCACTATGATTGGGATCTGATTTGGTGACACCTAACAACAACAACATTTTCAACCCAGAAATAATTCTACTGCATGTGATGCATGTAAACAATTTTCTATTCCCATTTGATGGAAAAGCAAGAGACATGTTTAAATGACACCCCTGGATCAGAATAGAGGACTAAAGGTCACTGAGTGTTTTTTTCTCATCAAAGTTGGCAGTTAGGAGTCATCCAATGACAACAGGGAAGAAAAACCTGGCATTCTGTTTCTGTAAAGATTATAGCCCAGAAAACTCTGGGATCAGTTCTACTCTGTAACACACAGGGTCACCATGACTCAGATCAACCCAATGGCAATGGGTCTGGTTTTAGTTTTTGGTATACAGATTGAAGGGTCCAAACTTTCTATTGTTTGATGCACTTAGAAGTAATAAAAGTTTATTCAGCTGGTCATACGAAGATTCTTAATATGGAAATGGCTATTTGTAGATTCATGATGTAGTTGAACTTGAATCACTTAACATGTATATTTTTCTGATGAACAAGTCCATAGTTTTTGCTAGATTTTCAAAGCAGTCAGTGATCTAAACAGATCAAGAAGAGCCAACGTTCTGCTTAAATTCACTGTCCTCTGGAGTGGTGCTCCTGTTCAATATTCAGTGCATAATATTCTACTCTTATTAGAGTCTTTTCTTCTGTAGGATAGATGTGTATGTTAAGGAATTGTTATATAATTTGGAAATGGTTGGTCCAGAAGATAAGAAAGAAAATAATCATAGTTGCTCGGGGATATTATCCTATCCAAAAAAATAAAGTTAAATAATAATAACAATACCATTTTTTGCACGGCTTGGATGAAACAATTGGGGTGAGAAAGGAGCTCTTCCCAGTTCACACAGTGAACTGGCTTTAAATATCACAATCTTCATGAAAATCCCTTCAGAAACATATTTTATTTTATAGGAATTTCAGATTAACTTATTCTTGAAGTATGGTGATGGTTTGGAAGTTGGCTGAAAGTCACAAGCATAATGATTGTTCCTGAGATTGTCAAGGACACCAGCCATGCCACACATCTCACTCTTAAGTGGGAACAATTCATCGCAGCTAGGAGCCCTCGTCTAGAAAGAGTTTCAGTATAAAATAAACATGGCAAATGAATTATTCTCCTTCCCTGGGAGAGGTCATGTTTGAGGTTCACTGGCAATGCAAGATGGGATGGCCTGGCCTGTGCCCACCTGCTAAGAATTAAACAGAGTGCTGCCGTCTCTTGGGCAATCAATGCCTTGCCTATAATGGGAAGCACTAAATTCATCATTAGAAACTCTGGCACACTTATAAGCCATTTCTTAATTAATTTGTGTTAATCAGAGCATCATGGAGTGGATTTAACTTAAAAACAATAACCCTCCCAAAAGGTGGGAAAATTCTAAAGCAAAATAGATGTCTGCATTGCTTTGGGAAATCAAGTTTACCAAGCAGGTTTCATTGTGCTCTTCTCAGCATGGTGTTTAGCGTCTAAAGCCCCAGCACATGTTGTAACAATAAAGTTACTGCTTATCGACCAGATCAAGTTGACAACCAACAAATGCTGCCATGAGTTATTTCAAGCTAGATTACAGTCATCTCCTTGGTAACCCATCAATGTGTGTCTAATAAATAGTGTTCAGTAATCTTCAATGTAACAAACTCATGGAGGAACAAAAACAAATAGGCAAACCAACAACAATAAGACAAGATTTGGAAAAAAAAAAAAGGGCGGGGGAAGAAAGCCTACAAGTTGGGAAATATCCTCCAAAAACATTCAATTACTTGTAAAAGTACTTATTTTCCTCAATAGAGAAAAGAATTATTCGTGTCATTTTTTAAGACACGAATAATTCTAGACAGCACCATGTTTTTATTAAAACCTATCCTTACAAGTAACACTGGGCCATTCTTAAGGATGGATAGGCATTCATCACCCTCCTCTTTGATGGAAGGTGTTGATACATATTTGGTGGTAGCTTAGCTACATCGTTCTTTAACTTCTTCAGAAGTTTCAGATAAAGACCATTTGAACTTAGTGATTTATAGCCAGATAATTTCTCATATTTTTTCAATCAGGTCTTTGTTTTGATTTCTCTGACAGTTCTTCACCTTCCTTCTCTGCACAAAGTAACTCCAGGGTAGATACTTCTCCATCATCTTGGAGAGAAGGCCAGGCACAAAGCCCCCATTCAATCCCTTCACATTCTTTGCAATCCCTTTGGATTGCTTCATTTGCAACACAGTAGTTTAACAGACCGAGTCAATCTCCAGTGCATTTTGCATTTTTGAAACACTTGATACAAGGGGATTGTGTTGTATATTTGGTCATGACTTTGATGTTCTGTTTTGTTTGTTTTTTAAATGATTCCTAAAGGTCAGTATCACAGACTTTGATCACTCCTTTCTCATCTCCCATTTTAAGTTCATTTGGCTTTACTTTTTTCTGTGTTCAAAAGTCCCTGATAGTGTGTCCTTAAAGAGCTTCCATGCTGTTTGTATGGATTTTAATTTCCTATGATTTCCCTTTGGGACATTTCAGGCTAATCTCCCCCACCCCTCTTAAACCTTACTTTTGAAATTTTGAGTATCCAAATGTATGATTTGATGTAACGTTCTCTGAAAATGTCAAAATTGATTATATCATTGCTGTGACTCTTTTAAATTTATCATCTTTTACTTCCAGATCTATGAGTCAGGAGTGACAGAAGCTACACTGACATTATCTAATGCCACACTGTGCTTATATCTATATAAAAGATCTCCTGATTACCCAACAGTAAGACAAACCTCATGACTGAAGTTTGTAACAATGTACAAACCTTAGCCTCAATTGTGCCACCTTTTATAATGTGCTATTCATGTAGACAGAATAACAAATTCCCAATCCAGCAACCTTGCCTGCCCCTGTCACAGTTGCTGTCCATGCTCTACAGAGCAGGTCTCAGCCGTAATGCAAAGCTTATGTCCTTTATTTCAATATGATAAATCAGTCACAAAGAAGCTTAGGTTTCTTATTAACATATGTCAATCACTCTCGGATAATATACCAACACTTATGTATAGTAACCATAGTTCATCCTCTTCGTATAAATAAAAAAACGTGTCTTTCTCACTTTACTAATCATTTCAATATAATGCCTAGTGTCAGACAAACCAAAGTGAGCAGTGGTGAGCCTATTCTTACTGTTTCCAGATTGAATAAATCTGACTGAATAGTTTTGTATTACCACAGATTCTCTTTTCCAAGAAACCACTGAAGAACACTGAATTCTTAGTGTAACTGAAAAACAGAAATATTTCCACAAAACCATAAGCAGCTTTGCAAAAATTCATAAATTCCAACATACTTCACTGTTACTAGGGACAGTTTCTCTTCATTTGGATCTCAGAACACCTTATAAACATCTATTTCTCTTACATAGGTCTTTAAGAACTCCAGATCACTTGCAGACCTAATTATCAATATTTCTCAGGCAGCACAGTGTACAGAGAGCACACCTAGCTCTATATCCATCTGGTAATAATAATTAAACAAAGTTGACTTCAAGTTGACTCTGATTCATAGCATCCCTATGTGTTGCAGAGTAGAATAATTCCATACAGTTTTTAACTGTAATCTTTAAAGAAGGAAATGTTCTGGTTTTTCTTCTCTTGAGCAGCTGGGTAGACTCAAACTGCGTAACTTCAGGTTAGCAGACAATCACAAACCACGTGTGCCATCCAGAAACCCCCACTGGGTAATATTTGCTTTTAAATTCAGATCCAGAGTATCCCATTCTTAGAGGGAACTCACCCCTTATATAAATAGACACACAGGGGTTAGTTGAAACTCAGTATAGTTAATCAACATCAAATAATGAAGCAAATATATCTGGTTGATGGGTATAAAAAAGAGAGAAATATAGAAATTTAGATTAAGGTCTCAAAGGGTTATTACTTTTCAATTGAAATGTGCAATCTTCCTCGATCCTAGTCAAATACCAGTTTGTTTGTCAGTATCCCATAGCTTCTGTTATACGTCTATGTTATTAGTACTTTATTACATTGTTGTAATTTGTCTTCAGGTTTGTCTCTCCCATTAACCTGAAATCTGACAGGGCTAGGATCAGATGTAGCTGCTTCATTTGGAATCTTATAATGGCACATGGGTACATGTTTATAAACTATATTTGCAAAATGATGAAACTAGATTTGCCACAATATATTTTAGCACTTTAACCAGAGGAGGAGTTGTATTTAGTGAGAAGCTCTGGTGGTACAGGAGTTTAGGTATTTGACTGCTAACCAAAAGGTCAGCACTTCAAACCTACCACTTGCTCCATGGGATAAAAATGAGGTAGAATGCTGCCATAAAGATTTATGGCCTTGGAAATCCTATGGGACAGTTCTACTCTGTCCTTCAGGGTTGCTATGAGTTGGAATAGATTCAATGGTAGTGGGTTGGGTTTTTCTTTCTTTTTTTTTTTTTCCCTCCAGTTCTATTAAGTATGTTTTCAGACAGAATACTTACTTATTGCTCTTTAAGCCAAGACACACAAAACAGTTCAAAAGAATGGACTCTGACTATATCTTTTCTCAACATCATACCAAACAAAGAGGTACATTGTCTTTTATAAACTGGTCCTAAGAGGGCTAAATATACTGACAACAAAATGAACTGAAAAATAAGAATGAAGAGACAGAAAATAGGTCCTGACCTCTGAACAGAATATGAATTTGTTGATTCTTATTTGTTGTCTGTTTCTAATAACCTAGTATTAAGAGAACATACAAAAATACTGCCATGTGTTAATGCCTACTGTAGGACCAGACAGCCTACCTTGGCTAGGAATGAAGTGTGCAGGCTGAAAGACACATTTTAATGTAAAACAAGACTTGGTGGGAAACACGCCACTGTATTCTGCCAGGTATTCAAGCCTTCCAGATCCTCTGCTGTCTTCTGATGACCTGGCTATAAATTGTTTCAGTGTCTGAGTCTGAGCCAGGGCTTTCCTAGCCCTTACCCTCTGACCTCCAGTGTGTTGCATTCACATTGTGCAGTCTGACACAGCCTAGCATGGTTAAGCTTCACTTCCATTTGGCTGCATCTGTTTCACCACATAACCCCAAATATCTCGGTTTTGAAGCACAGCCTGGTAATTTGACTCCTGTTCCAGATAGATAACTCAGTTTTCTTTTTCTGACTCTGGATATTAAAACAACTCCAATTATCCAAGACATGGCAGTTCACGACCAGTGTAGGAGAGATTCCTGATCTCAGTCCCCAGACGTTCCTAGAGAGGCACTTAAACTTATCTGGGATGTGCTCCCTTAGTTAAATGTGCTATTGGCATGAATTGCTATTGGCAAGAACCTGTGTATCACTCAAGGGAGAAGAAATAAAACATATACAAATACACTGTTTTTCAATCATTAATGTACAATATCTCATGTTAGGGGTCTTAAGTGCTATAGTACTTAAGCTGAATTCAGTAGAGCTGAATAAGTTTGTTTTGCACGGAAACTATTACTGGTAGATTCCTAGTGATTTTCAGCAACTTTCCATGAGATTTGTTTTTTTTTTTTTTTTTTTAGAAAAAGTTCATGGTTTTCTTTCACTATCACTATTTTAGATCAACACAAATATATTTTATATAACTAAAATGGCGATAGTGAATTGAAGGACTTTAGACTAAATATACTTGATAACTATTTGTTTGGCTGATAAAATATTTTTAAGGGGTTTTTACTTGTCAAGATTTAAGGCAGTATACTCTCCACCTCATTTCTCTCCACCCTAATTATGTGTGTGTGTGTGTGTGTGTGTGTGTATGAATTTCATACATATATATGAATTTCAATCCTTAAAGAAATAGAAGATCCAGCAACATTGTATTTGTAATCCCACATTGTTGGAATTGAGTTGTGGTTACTACTTTTAGGTAAGGCATGGCATCTTCAGTTTTCCATAGTCCTCACCATTCCTTATAGTCTAATAACCTCATCTTACTCATTGGAGATAGATATTGACAATGGTAGGCATTTAAACAAGCTGTAAGAAGCCTCCTACTTTGGTGTTTCATGTGAAGGATTTTATGCTTTAAATCCTGCACCCTACTGAAAAATATTTTCAACAGTAGAAATATGCTCATTGTCAGGCATGACTTCACAGGAATTAATCTGCTGGGTACAGCTACATATATCCAAGGTTTTAGGTCTTCCTAAAGTGTAGGACTTTGACCTGTGGATACAGGCTTTTTGTTCAATAAAGGAAACCATCAATTACATTATGTTTTTGGTACCAAAAATGCTTTCATCTTTATAAGGATATTTGTTACAAAGGAAAGCAGGGTGAGAGTCTTCTGACAGACATGAGGCTTTATATAAAAACCTCAAGCATCTGTGACTTACTGGCATGAAACCATTGGTATAAAATGTTTCAGAACTGATTCACTTTACTTTTGGGGATTTGATTTCTACCTTTCAGCTTCCTACTTAGTAGCTACGTTTGTGTGGAATTAATCTCAAATGCTGTGTTCCTCAATTTCTTAAATTGTCACATTATCTCCAAAATCCCATATATGATCTCTAAAGACTTACTCAGTCCATTTTAAAAAAAAAAAAATTCATCAAGACTACATAATTAGCACATTAGAAATTTAAGGCCACAACTCAAACATATTACAGTAGAACAATTTTCTAAAAACATTTTTTAAAGTTTTAATCCTTTGTTGTTTTATAGTTGAAACACTGAGTTATTTTTATAAAAACAAAACAAAACTTCACATACTCATCAGAATATGTTAAATTTCAATAGTAATTTTCACTGTACACTTTTTATTCCAATTAAATTTCAAAAATTAATTAAAATGTAATCCACTCTGTGACACCTCTCTACTTTCTGTCATAACATGAAAATTAGCTGTTTTACCTCTCAGGTAATCTAGAGGGTAATGGAAATCTGAAAGAGAAAGTCTGCAACAAAGTGAACAATCCTCTTGTGACTCTTGCATGGATGACCGCACCATAATCTTCCCAATATGATAAATCAGAAATATTGGAGGTAACTTAATTTCTCTCTTTCCCTGATCCTGCACTACTCAACTGGTCATATAATTTGTAAATTACTCATACTGCCTCATGCTCAGCCTACTGAAATCTCCTAATGATCTCTATCCAAGATTTATACCTATAAACCTCTACCATCGGGTCTTCAGAGGGATATTTCTGCAACATGAAGTTAATTGTTTCCTTTTCTTTCATAAAACTATTGTCCTCTTTCTTATCAACTATGTAAAGATAGCATATCATTATGGTTAAGAGCACCAGACCTGGGGAAGGTGGCAAGCCAGAGCTTATACTGTTGCTCTTAACAATTGTATGCTCTGTAGTCTCAGGAAAGTAAATGAAGATGTCTGAAAGGTAGAGTGTATTTAAAACATTGCTTTAGGGAAAAGATAATATACTTTTCAGATGTGAGTGCATAAGACAAAACTAGGACCCACTGACAGAAGTGATATATATATATACATATTTTTTGACATAATATAATGAAGAATTTTCACTGAGACAAAATAAACTAGAAATTAATGTTTTATGAAAAGTTATTTCTCCATCTATAAATGTTTTGAAGTAGAGACACAAAGACAAGTTGAAAAAGGAAATTCAAGCATCGGATAGGAAAGAAGGGTGTTTTCAGGAGGAAATAAGGAAAGATTATTTAAGTCCTCAGATTTTCTAATATGAGCTTAATTGAATTGGCTTAAATTAAATTCTCATGAGAGTGTGTTTTGGACTTGTATTTCAGGACTATTTTTATTTATAAAATCAAAATTGACTTTATTGAATGTTAAACTTCTTTTGCATACTTATGCAAACTAAGATAGTTCTCTTGAAACTAAAATAATTATATTTAAAGGCATATAAACCAACACTATGTTTAAAGCTTTAGTGGATATCTTGAGAAAACTTAAATTTACATTTTGGAAGTGAGTGTATTTATACTCAAGTTTTCTGATCATTCTGCTAAAATAACTGTTACTTGATTTTCTCTATTTGTAAATCCTGATAATCCAAAAGATCATTTTCTCCTTTGAATGAAAAGATTAGTGGTCAAAGGTATGGCCCTATTAATCTTAGAGTTTTTATAATGGTTCAGACATCAGTTGTAAGAGATTTAATTTGAAATATTACTTTTTTCTGGATTTTTTTAACACTGTCATTTTTATCCCTGAGAGGTTGTTTTTCCTTTTTTTTTTTTTTTTTAACAAGTAATTCTTCTGTTTCATTAAATTTGGATGCAAGTTTACTACAAACTCTGATGGTCTTTTTAATGATGGAATGCCTGTCCTTGGGATTAAATTGAGACCACCAACCAGTTTCCTATAAACCACAAAACAACATCATGTGTTAACAATTTTCGGTCACTTTTAATCTGGTTTGGATTCAAAATGGTAACCTAAGGGTGAAAGGTCTGATTTCTGAAAACCAACTCCTGTGGGCCAAGCACCCTTTCTAATTTTCTGAACTTAAGTTAATTATATTATTTGAATTTAATGGAATTATCAACATGTTCACCTTCATTTCAAAATAGCACTTCTCTTGTTCAGATTAACATCAACCTTTTAATGTTCAACTAGGTGTTTCTAAAAAGGATTAAGAGAACCTATTGTTTGGTTTATTTTACTTCATCATTCAATCTAGCGATAGCATTCATAGTAACATTTAATGAGAGTGATACTTTTTACAAGAAAAATAAATAATCTCTTTTAAAAATTTTATCTTAGAGTTTCTATTAAAAAAAGTCTGTTATTAGTTAAATACTTATTTCATAGAAGCATTCCCTTTTATTCTGAGTTTTATTATATTTTTATTAGAGTAACTTATTACTCTTTCTTAAAATAAAAGAAATCTTTAGAATTAAATAGTTGAATATATTCAGTATTTTTTCTTGTAATCCATACAGACATTAAATTAACACTTATTTATTCTAATAATAATAACCATTGCCATTGAGTCAATAAAATCAAAACACAGAGCTAGTCACAGGAAGCTCTCGGGGATAATGTTCCAATCAGAGGGAATGTCTTGACTTGTACTTAGCTTCAGAAGTTTGAACATAGATTAGGCTCAAAAACAGCTTCATTTAGGTTTATTACAGATCTCGTAATCCACAGGATTAATCATTCCTTTAAGTATGCTAAAAAGGCACAGAATCAGAGGAATAATATGACATAAAGCACTTTTATAAAAGGCTAAAACTTATTAAGCAAATTCTTAACTCTAGATATAATACTAGAACATACCGGAAAATTGACTGATAATTTAGATAAATTCTATTGATTTTTTTCTTTTGTCAGACACCAATCAGCATTACCTTAGAAAAATAATAATAATTAAGCTAAACCTGGTAAATGACATTCACAATTCATTGCACTTAATCATTGCAAATACCATTTTCCAACCACATAAACAGTGACTATACACATGGACCTCACTAGATGGAATACACAGGAATCAAATATACAATATCCATGGAAAGAGACAAAGAAGAACCTCAATATCATCAGTCACAAAAAGGTTAGGGCCTAACTCCAGAACAGATCATCAATTGCTCATATGCAAGTTCAAGTTGACTCTGAAGAAAATTAAAACAAGCCCATAAGAGCAAGGTCTGAGCTAGAGTAAATCCCATCTGAATTTACAGACAATCTCAAGAATAGATTTGATACATGGAACACTAATTACCAAAGACCAGACAAGTTCTGAGATAATACCAAAGATATCTCATAGATGAAAAAAACAAAGGTCATTAAAAAAAGACAAGAAAAAAGAAAGGACCAAAATGAATGTCAGAAAACACTCTGAAACTCTTGACTGTAGAGTAACTAAAATGGAAGGAAAAAATGATGAAGTAAATGAGATAGAGAATTTCCAAGGCTGATCAAGAAGACAAAGTAAAGTATTATGATCAAATGTGCAAAGACCTGTAGTTAGAAAACCAAAATGGAAGAACATGCTTAACATTTCTCAAGCTGAAAAAAACAAAAAAATTTCAAGCCTCAAGTTGTAATATTGAAGGATTCTATGGGAAAATTTGAATGATGCAGGAAGCATCAAAGGAGTCACATATAAGGAATAGACAGAATCCCTGTGCCAAAAAAGAATCAGTTAACATCCATCATTTCAGGAGATAGCATATGATGAAAACCCAATGGTACTGAAGGAAGAAATCCAAGGTGCACTGAAGGCATTCTTGAAAATTAAGTCTCCAGAAATTGATGGAATAACAATTGAGATGTTTCAACAAATGGATGCAGTGCTGGAAGTGCTCACTCATCTAGGCCAAGAAATGTCAAAGCTACCTGATCAAACCACTGGCAGAGATACATATCTGTCCCCATTCTAAAAAAGATGACCCAACGAAAGCAGAAAGTATCAAACAAAAACTTTAATATCACATATAAGCAAAATTTTGCTAAAGACAATTAAAAAATAGTTGTAGCAGTTCATTGGCAGGAAACTGCCAGAAGTTCAGGCTGGATTCAGAAGAGGATGTGGAATGAGAGATATCATTGCTGATGTCAAATGGATCTTGCCTAAAAGGAGAGAATACCACAAGGATATTTACCAATGTTTTATTGATTGTGAAAAGGCATTTGGTTGTGTGGATCATGAAAAATTATGAACAACACTGTGAAGAATGGAAATTCTAGAAACTTAATTGTGCCAAGAGGCAGTTGGTCAAACAGGGCAAAGGGATACTACATGGTTTAAAATCAGGAAAGTGTGCATTAGGGTTGAGTCCTTTCAACATAATTATTCAGTCTGTATGCTCAGTAAATAATCTGAGAAGCTGGACTACGTTAAGAAGAATGTGGAATTAGTATTGGAGGAAGACTCATGAACAAACTGTGATATGCAGATGACAAACCTTCCTTGCTGAAAGCTAAGAGGACTTGAAGCACTTACTGATTAAGATCTAAGACTACAGTCTTCAGGGTAGATTAAACTTCAATTAAAAAAAAAAAAAAAAAGAAAAGAAAATCTTTACACCTGCACCAATAAGCAACATCATGATAAATGGAGAAAATACTGAAGTTGTCAAGTATTTTGTTTTACTTGGATTCACATCAATGCATGAAAGCAATAGGCACAAAATGAAATAATGTATTGCATTGGACAAATCTGCTATAACTGATCTCTTTAAAGTGTCACAAAGTAAAGATGTCTCTTTGAGGAAAACGGTGGGCCCACCCCAAGCCATGGTATTTTCAATCTTCTCATATGCATGAGGAAGGTGGACAATGATTAGAGAAGACTGAAGAAGAACTGATGCCTTTGACTTATGGTGTTGGTGAAGAATATTGCATATACAACAGACTACCAGAAGAATGAACAAATCTGTCTTGAAGAAGTACAGCCAGAATGCTCATTAGAAGTGAAGAGGCAAGACTTCTTCTCATGTACTTGGGACAAGTTACCAGGAGGCATCAGTCTTTATAGGTTATGCCCACAAAATATCATATTGCAAGCCATGTGTATGTGTGTGTGCATGTATGCACATGTGTGTAAAGTAGAGGGTCAGAGAAAGAGAAGAAAATCTTCAACTAGGTGGCTTGACACACTGGCTGCAACAATGAGCTCAGATAGCAATGACTGTGAAGATGGTCCTGGACTGGACATTGTTTGATTATGTTGTACACTGGGTCACTGGGAACTCTAGTAACATGGTGCCTAAGGCATCTGACTGCTCACCAGAAGGCTGACGGCTCAAACCCACTAGCCACTCCTCGGAAGGAAGGTTGGGCAATCTACTTTCATAGTAATACCACCTCGGAAACCCAAGGAGGGGTCACTGTGGGTCCCGTTCAATTCAACAGCAGTGAGTAGCAGGATCACTATGAGTAAGAACTGACTTGATGGCATGAAACAACAGTATATGTTAAATAGGACCAAATTTACTCCCCAAGACTCTCCACCTCTTCAAAATTGAATAGTAATAAGACAAATTTCTCCCAACCTAGAAAAAGAGACATACATATAAAATAAAACTGCATCAATATGTGCCAAATGCAAGGGCAGCAATCTATACAGGTTATCAGAAAAAACAAACCAAAAACCAAACTCACTGCCATCAAGTTGTTTCCGACTCATAGGGACCCCTCCTTGGGTTTCCAAGGTGCTATCTCAACAGAAGTAGATTGCCCAATCTTCATTCAGGGTTATCAGAAAAGCTCATAGTAATTGCTTCTAACCCACTCTAGGAAACAGTCAGTGAAGACATCAGTGAGAAAGTAATATTTAATTAGTAAAGAGTTGCTGCAGTAATCAGGCAAAACATGAGGACAGAAGACTTAGGGATAAAGAATAGGAGAATAATAACAGAAAGAAGCACTGTCTGGTCCTGTGCCATCCACACAATTGTTGCTATGGTTGAGCCCATCACTGCAGCCACTGCATCAATCCATCTTGTTGAGGTTCTTCATCTTTACCAGTTTGATATGCCTTATCAAACATGATGCCTTTCTCCAGGGACTTGTCCCTCCTGACAACACGCCCAAAGCATGTAAGACAAAGTCTCACCATCCTTGCTCCTAATGACCATTCTGCCCATACTTTTTCTGAGATGACTTCATCTATTCTTCTGCCAGTCCATGGTATTTTTGATATTCTTTGCCAAAACCATAATTCAAAGGTACCAATTCTTTGGTCTTCCTTATCCATTGTCAATCTTTCACATATATATGAGGCAATTGGAAATACCATGGCTTGAGTCAGGTGCACTTTAAGCCTCCAAGTGACATCTTTGCTTTGGTAACACTGCAAAGAGGTCATTTGCAGAAGATTTGCCCAATCCCATATGCCTTTTGATCTCTGGACTGATGCTTCTATTGGAGTTGATTGTAAATCCAGGTAAAATGATTGACAACTTCAATCTTTTCTCTGTTTATTATGATATTGCTTACTGGTTCACTTGTGAGCATTTTGGTTTTCTTTATGTTGAGGTATAATCTATACTGAAGGCTAAACTTTTTGACATTCATCAGTAAGTGATTCAAGGCCTCTTCACTTTGGGCAAGCAAGGTTGTGTCATTGACATTGCATTTGAGTATGGAGGCCATCAATTTACACAGCCCATGTAGATCTAAAAAAAAAAAAAAAAGAAAAGAAAAGAAAGAAAAAAAGTTGAGAGGAGGAGTGGAGAAATATATTCATCTTGCTGGCCATGGCCTATTCCATGAATTACCCACCATAAGTAGATTAGTAGTGAACCATATGCTATGTAAGCTCTGTAGTTTACACCAATAGGTTTTAAAGCTACCAGTTTCTGACATTCCTCTGTTAACATTAATCCAGTGATGGTGATTATGGTCTCACATAAAACTAAGAAGTAATGGTAATAAATTGTACCTTCTTTGTAAGAAAAGATATCTAGCAGTAGTTGAATATAAGAATCTGAAAATTAGGGCAGAAGATGTAAATTTGGAAGGAATTAGCATAAATCAGGGTAAAATAATGAACATAGTTTACAGAGAGTGTGAAGAGTAAGAAAGCAATTAATTGAAATCAAGGGTCCCACAAAGAACACTAAGAAATAACAATGACTAGAATATTGTATGCATTCAGTCATCCCATCGATTATATAATTCTGCAGTTCCGAGAGAGTAAGTCAGAAATGTCACCATTTAATTTACATCACATTCTCTTATTTTTTTTGACATTATTTACCAATCCAAGTAAAACTTATAATGCTTTAAATACTATGTTTCTAGTAATACTGGATTACCCTGGTGAAATACATTTTAACTAAAAATTATTAAAACTAATAATGAATCTATTTAAATAAATTATTTTATCTCTACTTATGTTAGTAAAGACATGTTTAGTGCAAATGATCAAAAGTCAACTGAAACTAGAATGTATTAGATGTTGTTGGAAAAAGGAACTCAAATAATATAATTAAATAGTACAATCTGCCTCTTCTTTGTGCCATCTCTCTGCTCAGCTTTATTCTGTAATAGTGTCAAGGCTCAAGGACATTCTCTTCTTGTGATCATCAGATAGAGTTTGGACTACACCTCGATCTAGCACTGCCAGAAGAAAGTGCATAGCATCTCTTTCCAAAGATTTGTACCAATCTTAAAACTGGAAATTGACTGGACCTTCTTCTTTCATGTGCACCATGAAATTGAGGGAGTGAAGCTAGGTGACTATTGATTCTACCAGGTGGGTGAAAGAGCTGACCTTGTTAGAGAATATTTCTTTCTTAGAGGAAAAGAAAGAAAAAAAGATGCAAGGAAGATAAAAACAAAAGATACCCACTACACTAAAAAACAAACAAACACATTCATTGCCATTGACTCATAGTGACCCCTCCTTGGTTTCCGAGGTGGTATCCCTACAGAAGTAGATTGCCCAATCTTCTTTCTGAGGAGTGGCTGGTGGGTTTGAACCACAAGCCTTCTGGTTAGCAGTCAAGTGCCTTAGGCACTATGCTACCAGAACTCCTCCCATTATACTAGTAAGGCATATCATAGGCAAATGCATTAGAGATCAATATTTGATGGTTCTATCACATAAAGAAGTATAGTGTCCTTTTACCCCATTGTTTAGAAAACAGCCCATAGTCCAAATCAAAATAATTAAATATAACTCTAATGTTTCTTCACCAGTTATAAGTAGAACTGAAGAGTCCTAATGAAGGGTATGAACTGCTCTATTTTGAATCTGTTAACTATTTGTTTAACCTGTGCTGTCAGAAGCACTATAAATCTATCTTGGATAATTGTGTGTGCCTTTTCTTTTGCTGGATACCTTCGACTGTCACTAGGGACTGTCTTTTCTCCATAAATAGTTATTTTTTCTTATTATACATGTAGATTAAAAGATGTGGAAATAGCATAAAATGTCAGGAAATCCACCCAGGAAGCAGAGCCAAAAATAACACACCTGAAAAGTAGAGAACATTAACCATTATGCCAGTTGTATATCAACTTAAAACATAAATAATCATAATCTCAATTGACTATTTTTAAAGTTTTTTTTTTACATAAGCATATGAAAACAATGCTCTCTCTTTTCTATAAGCCTCCCATCTATGGTTTCAGAAAAGATATATGTATTTCACATAAAAACAAGCCTTAATATTGTATTCATTGATCATTCAACAGATATTTGATGAGCACCTATAGTGTGCAAGGCAGTGTGGTGGACTGTAAAGATAGACAAAGTGCCTGCTTGATGGACTTTTAAATAATAAAATGTTTTTAAAAATTATGGTTTAGATGTAGGGCAAGCAGCAAAGAGGAAGTAGGGATGACTCCTAAGTCTTTGGACTAACAATTGGTGAATGTTGATATCATTCACTGATATGGGAAAGTAGAGTAGACCAAGGTGTGATATGCTATGGGAAAAGTTCTACTTTGAACATAGTGTGACATACCCATTATGTATTTAAATGATAATAGCAAGTAGGTAATCAGATCAGAGAGCACTTGGCAATATCAAGCAAAACTGAAAATGCCCAATTCCTTTAAAACAGAAATTCTACTTCTAGAGATGTACTCAGGGAGCTCTGGTAGTGTAGTGCCTAAGGCACTTGACTGCTAACCAGAATGTTGGCAGTTCAAACCCACCAGCCACTCCTTGGAAGGAAGATTGGACAATCTACTTCCATAGAAATACTTCCTGGGAAGCCCAAGGAGGGGTCACTGTGAGTGGGATATAACTGGACAGCAGTGAGTTAGAGATCCACCCTAGATAAATATTTCTCGGATTCACTGGATGTACAAAGGTTAAGTAAAAAAATGAAACAAAACAAAACAAAAAAGCAACTCATCAATACCTATTAATAGGAACCAAAAACCAAACCAAACTATTGCCATGGAGTTGATTCTGACTCATACCAACCCCCTTTGGGTTTCCGAGGTTGTAAATCTGTACCAAAGCAGATTGCTAGTCATTCTTCTGCGGAAGGGCTGGAGGGTTTGAATTGCCAAGCTTCTGGTTAGCATTCAAATGCCTTACACACTATGCCACCAGAGCGCCTTAAGTGAATATATACATTATGGTATTGTTACGTATTAGAGTGCTCAGAAGAGATCACAATAATGAATGAGCTAAATATATCAATATAGATGGTAACAAGAAAACCAAAAAAAAAAAAAAAAAAAAAAAGAGGGAAGATAAAAATTTAGTAAAGAAGGGATTTGTTGTCTTCTTGACTTAATACATACAGAAGCCAGTTGCCAGATAGCATCTAACTGGAACAGATTTTAGACAGACCATTTTAGGTAATAGGTTGGTGGTTCAAACCCACCAGCCACCCTGAGGAATGAAGAGTGGACAATCTACTTCTGTAAAGATTTACCACTTCAGAAAACCAAAGGAGAGCACTGTGAGTTGGAATCCACTCATGACAGTGAGTTTTTGTGGTTTACTTTAGATACAGCCTAATGAATTAGTAAAATATTGCTTTTCCTAATTAGCATTCATTTTACAAGAACACTTGGCTTGGCACAATCCTGAAACATAGAAAAATAATCATAATAAATGGAGGAATGTAGTCATAGACCTAAGAGGTTTCAATCATTGACTCTTGGAGGAAAGGATAACATTGAAAATGTATCTCACAACTCTTTTTTTATGAAAGTCTTACTGTTAGAAGAAGTATTCCAATATAAGATCTCTTGGGTGAAATGCTGGAATATATTTTTTTAAGCAACTATACATTTTTGAGAGATGCAAATAATCTACTTAACAGGATGTTTTATCCAACTATGTGCTCTAATATTTATTTCCTGAGATAAAAGTTATTTAACTTCTTAGAAATTGTTTTAAAAAGCAACCTTTCTTTTAAGTTATATTAAAGTTTTAAGCTTTATGATTTCCTAATAGGCATCTACATGGAAGAACTAACTATTCAAGGTGTTCATCTGTGGTTTTATTTTACCCAGACTGAACAAGAAAAGCATGCATCTGGCCAAAAGCTACTGTCTTCTTTCACTTCCTAGCAGTGGTTTAAATTTAGTGTCCATTCTTTCTCATGCAATCTTGAAGAGATTACTGAAATGAAAGCTCTCTGTTTGGCCAATTCAATTTGTTGATATTAGTCTCATTTATGTCCAATTAATATTGTATCAAACACTGCAAAAACGGCAAGGAGGCCACATGTTCTGACCTCCTCTAATCCCACGAGAGGAAGACAGGATTACCAGCAGTAACCCAAGGCCTATTACTTCAAGGCCAGACATGCTGCCTCCCTCCAGCCCTTTCACCAACCGTTCCTCCCAAAGCACCCACC
>NW_006921594.1:27810077-27811396 GCF_000298275.1 Orycteropus afer afer
GGGCGACTTTAAAATCAGGATCTCCTCCGTAGCTAATAGCAATTCCCACCTTAGAGTTTACAAAGACTTACGGGTAGAAAAGCCACACTAAGTAATTTACTATACCGCAAACACTCATCCCAAATCCTCTTAGATTAATCAATTCAAGTGAACTCAGAAAAAATGTGGATTGATTTTCACAACCTTTGGTTGGAATGATGACACTGGAAATAAATATCATTGGGAAGGATTTCAATTCCAATAATCTTAACAGGATCTTTCAATCAGGGAACTATCAATCAGTGGCACAGATGTCTTTTAAGATTAACATGGTCATTTTGGGAGGATTATTCTATTTTTAAGATAATTTAAGGAAGTTTAGGCACCAGGATAATGAGCCTCTTCCTTTCCTATTGGATTAAATTTACATGTAAAAACCACTTAGATACACTGATCTAGAGAACTATGAAGAAATAAAACATGCTATGTAATCAAAAAACTTTTTTTTAAGGATTTAGAGACTAGCAAAATGACAGACCGGTACCTCTATATGGTTGTGCAGGACTTAGAGTCTTCTAAGTATTGGTCTCATACAAACACTTGTTCTCAGTCGGCATATGCCACAGAGAAGTTGTTTGTGGAAGGTAACCTTAAAATAAAATGATAATGTTTAAGTCAAAATTAGAGTCTAGATTTGTGCTGTGAAATATTGTGGACATTAATCAACTTTGGCTGTTAAAATTTTATTAAAATAAATAAATAAAAATTAAGTTTCTTAGTCACTGGAGCCATATTTGAACAGCACAGATAAAACATTTTCATCATTATAAAACATTTTATTGGACAGTCTTTGGTCTAGGTCAAGAACAGGCAAACTTTTTCTGTAAAGGACCATGTAGTAAATATCTTAGGCTTTGTGGGCCCAATAATGTCTGTTGTCACTATTCAGTTCTGTTATTACGGTGTGAAAGTAGCCATAAAAAACCATTAAATGAATGACTGGGTTCCCATGAAACTTTATTTACAAAAATAGGCAGCAGGCTATTTTTTTTTTAATAGTTTGCTGACCCCTGGTCTAGAACATTTATATATAAGTTATATTCATGATTGAGAAATATCTAGTATATATACCAAATGAAATAAAAGAGATTTTCAAAGAAAAAGATTAATTAATCAATAACATTTAATAAATGCTATTGTTTTTCATGTAACCTATGAGTCGGGGCCAACTCGACGGCAAACAACGAACAGAATAAGGGGACACTACATGGTTTAAAATCAAGAAGGGAGTGCGTCAGGGTTGTATTCTTTCTCCACACTTATTCAATCTATATGCTGAG
>NW_006921594.1:27812151-27814601 GCF_000298275.1 Orycteropus afer afer
TGGGGCTGGTGCGGGATCGGGCAGTGTTTCGTTCTGCTGTGCATGGGGTCTCTATGAGTCGGAAACGACTCGACGGCACTTAACAACAACAACAACAACATGAGTCGGGGCCGACTCGACGGCAAACAACAACAACAACAACAACAACAAAGAGCACTAAAAGAAAGCAACATAATAATACAATAGTTGATACTTTATTTATGTTTATTTCTATTACATTTTTTCTCCGAATTATCCATCTTTATATTTAAACCTATTCTGTAATGGTTATATATTGCTTGAAAGAAAGTAAAACTTTACTTGGTATAACATGTATATCTTGGTGTTTCCATTTGGCTTATTATTGTCAAATTTAAACTAAGAGATGTCTGCCTAACTTTAAAAGACAAGGGTTTACAAATAAAATGTTACTGGAGTGGATATTTAGCCACTATTAGAATTGTCATTTTATCAGAATGCCTCACTAATGCCTATTAAAATCCACTACACAGAACACTGGGCCCTTCCAAAGCCCTATAACTTTCAGTTTTTTACAGTGGTTTTGTGGTGTCTATATACATAATGATGCTTTCTTCTTGGATTTAAGCTATGTTTTCTCTCAATCCTGTAAAGATAAGTCCTTTGTTATGTTCCACAGATAAAAAAAGTTAAAATGTATTATTTGGTTGAATTTTCAACAATGTGAAATGAAGACGTAATTCTATAATTTCATACATCTCAATTTTATATTTTCTTTCTCTGATTCATTGTACTTTGCTCTTATATAGATATATACTATTCATATAAATGTTATATGTATATACTATTTTATTGATTATTATATTTAATTTTCAAACAAATAGGAAAACAATTGAATACCAAATTTGGTTTCCCATGGTAAGATTTGTGAGTTAGCCTCTGAACTTCAGGGCTTTGTAGTGGTTTTGTGCACAATCTTTCATACCTTAAATTATATTATTAATTGACAATTTAAATTAGATATTTATTTCTAGGCTATATGTAACAGTTTAATGCTTAAAGTGAAAATAGTACAGAAAAATAGAAACATATAATATATAGTAATCAGAGCAAAATTTTTGAAACATAGTTTTTCTTTCCTTGAACTACTCTCAAATTCTTATATTAACCCAAATATCATTGATACTCCTATGTGCAAGAATACAAAAAAAAAAAAAGTAACCTTTTATAACTAAGGACAGCTGAAAGAATGTTTTGTGATAAGAAAAATAACTGAGTGAGAAATAATAGCATAACTTTCCAATATTCATTGTTTTTTTTTTTTTTTTATCAATTTATTTTTATTCTTTAAATAAAAGATATCTAACTTACCAGCCAAAGTTAGGCATCTTTTGCTATGTCATCAGAAAGACCAGTTGTTAGAAACAGACGTGCTTGGTAAGGCAGAGGGCCAATGAAAACGAGGGAAACCTCAATGCGATGGTTTGACAAAATAGTCCCGAAAGTGGACTCAAATACACCAAGAACCATGAAGACGGCAGAGTGGGCAGCACTCCCTTCTTACATGCAAGGTTGCCATGCATCAGGCCAACTTAATAGCAACTTAATTCCATAGTATATGGAAAGTTTGAGATATACAATGAAAATGTAATTAATGATCAAAGCAATGGATAGTCACAGTGACAGGTACAGTGTACAGCCCGATCAAGTTAAGAAAAAGTAAATCCAAATGGTTTTTTCCATGTTTGATCATGCATTAAATTTCTGATATACTGGCATGTCCTTGTAGCAACAGCTAGCATTAGTTCCAGAAGTATTCTACTCAGTGTACTCAGTGTATGACTTTTATTTTATTTTTACCATTTTGATAGCTCTTTGTTGCTGGACAACCATGACTTCACTCTTAGAATGGCTTAGTACTGTTGTCCACCCTCCTAGCTCTAAAAATTTGTGTCTATCATTAGCAAATAAATTACTTAACAACTTACGTCAGGGAAATTTTATTTGAACAACTAAATAATTAAAGAGATTATTTCTTTGGCTATTATTAAGATAACTGTAGATTAATAAAGTGTAAATCTAAGAAATAATGCAGGGGGATCTCCATTTTCCCCAATAGTAACACTTTGCAAAAATATAATACAATATCACAAGCAGGTTACTGACACAGATACTATAAAGATACAGAACATTTCCATGACCAGACAGATATATCTCTCAAGTTTTACTTTTATAGCTATTGCTCACTTCCTTTCTTTCCTCGGTCCTTATCCTCTTGCAACTACTAATCTGTTCTTCATTTCTATAATTTTGTTATTTCAAGAACGTTACATAAATGGAATGATACAGCTGCATGTGTAGTTTGCAAATGACTCCAAAATATTCTTTTTTCTTTTTTTAATTTATTGTGATTTGGGTGAAGATTTACAGAGCAAATTCACTTTCCATACAGCAGTTCACATATACTTTGTCTCATGTCATTGACCACAGTT
>NW_006921594.1:27819191-27828515 GCF_000298275.1 Orycteropus afer afer
CAACTTGAGGGCACATAACAACAACAACAACATGGGTAGAAGTGGGGCCACTGTTTTTTTTCTGTGGTATTTGGTAAGAGCAGTGTGATTACTTAAATCTAAAAGTTTTGTTTTACTAGGATGCCCTTTCCTGGTCATTTGGCTAGATACACCAGGCCTTTGTTGGGGCATTTTTTTTTTTTTTTTGTCTGCACAGTAGGTGTTTCCAGGTTGATAGCTTCTTCAGCTTTATAAATAATTCAAAAAGAAAACCCAGGAAATTCACCATTGTATCAACTCCTCGAATCCCAGGAACTCCAGCTGATCACTAGCTGATCTACTTTCTTTACACCTTTCAGGGTCTCATTAATCTTCTTTTACATAAAATGTCAAGTGTTTTTGGCAGAGGAATAAAGAAAAGTACATAAACTCCTTCTTCCCGGATACAGAAGAAAGAAGTACATTTAAAGTCAGTTAAAATCTACTAATAGGAAAATTTTATCTACAAAGTAGCTAACCAGTAAGAAAATAAATGGGAAGTTTGTTTGATATTTTACACTTCCCAAATCTATAAGTAATTTCATATAGTCATACTATTGCAAAGTAGATGTTGTGTTGTTGTTGTGTGCCGTGGAGTCAGCCCAGACGCATAGCAACCCCTCCTTGGGTTTCCGAGGTGGTATCACTAAAAAAGCAGGTTACCCAACCTTCCTTCCGAGGAGTGGCTAGTGGGTTTGAACCGCCAGCCTTCTGGTTAGCAGTCACGTGCCTTAGGCACTACGCTACCAGAGCTCCTGCAAAGTAGCTATAACAATCAAAATAACAACACGCTTTGTAATCTGTTATTAGGTTGCTCATCTAAAATGAGTATTATATTTATCTAGATAAGCCAGTATTATATTGAAAATCAGGGACTTGGGTCCATATAACACTTGAGACTTATAGAAGCTATATATTATTGATTAATTTATTTCTCTGACCCTCAGGTTATACTAGCATGAAGATGATTTTGTGAGGTTGTGCAACCAAGGACTTATTTTGTGTAAAATCATAGCAGATGACATTAATCTTACCATGCAACATAAAAAATATTGTTTTTTTCTCATTCTATAGCTGTGATTTCTTGGATACTGTTCTGGACACCTAGTGCCACTCTGAGAGAAATATACCACAAATGCGATGGCTTGAACAAATAGGAGTTTATTCTCTTACAACTTTGGAGGCTTTAAGTCCAAGTTCAAAGTGCCAGGCTCTAGGGGTTGTTTGGAAGCCCCTCAAACCCCTCAGCTCTGCTTCTTGCTCGCGACCCACTGAGGCTAGAGGCATCTCTTCACTTAGGCAGCTACTGACTGCTGAGGCTAATGAGCTCAAGGTTGACAAATAAAATGACACAGTCTTGATGTTACCAAACCACAGAGCAGGCCATTAATTCAAGTCCACTAAAAGTGCCAAGGTTGGCAGAGCATGGCAGGCTGCTGAACAACGACATGGCTACATGCAGGGTTCAAGTGTGCCGTAAGTTAGAGACTATCCCCAAGGCTTCTCCTTATATACAGGAAGAAGACCACATCCCAAAGGCAGCTACTCAGCTGCTCACAGTAGATTTCACCATGGAGTTGATTACCTGTCTCATCATGGGGAATACTACATCCAGCTGCCCGGCCACTCAACCAGGCCCAGCCAAGTTGACACACAAAATAAACTACCACAATTACACGCCTTGTCAACTTGGCACCCGTACAGATCTTCAATGGGTGGCATCCGTACAGATCTCCTTCCCTGGGTGGCTCTAATCCCCTAATTCCTGAGTGGCGACCACAACCCCTTGGCCTGGTGGGCCCTATTCCTCTACTTTTTTTGGGTATGGTAGCCCTGCCCCCTCTCTCTTGGGCAGCAGCTATGGCTCCCTCCCATTAGCTCACATAAGCCAGCAGTCCCACACTCCAGAACCAAGTTGATGAAGGTCTAACTCTTTGAAACCTAGGCGGCTATAGTGGTTCCACCCCCAGAGGTCATGATTCTACCCTTTGAGGCTGAGGCAGCTCTGCTTCTCATTTCCTTGTTCTCTCCACTTCTGCTAATTAATGCCAAAGGCAACCCACTCCACAGGGAATCTTCCTGCCCCAAAAGCACTCAGCTTTCTTGCTCCCTGGACTGGCCAACCTGCTACTCCATTTCAAGCTGGTCTCTTCTACCAATTAATTCCTGAAGGCAACCCATTCCACTGGGAAGCTGCCTACCCAATGGCACCCAGCTTTCTTCTCCATGGGCTGGTAAGGCTGTCGCTGTCTCATGCTGGTCTCTCAGCTCTGCTCCTGCCATCTCTCATGCTGGTCTCTTGGCTCTGCTACTGCCATCACTCATGCTGTATGCTAGGGTCTCTCTGCCAGTGTCTTGGGTCAAGGACGCACTCCACTCCTATTTCCACATTTTAGGTATCTATCAGAGCAGCATCCCACTCTCTCAGTACCATATTCTGTTCTGGTTACCTAGTGCCACTCTGACAAGAATATACCACAAATGCGATGGCTGAACAAGCAGGAGTTTATTCTTACAATTTGGAGGCTTTAAGCCTAAGTTAAAATTGCCAGGCTTTAGGGGCTTGGTGAAAGCCCCTCAACCTTGGGGTTCAGCTCTGCCTCCTGCTCCTAGCCCATTGAAGCTAGAGGCATCTCTTTTCTCAAACAGCTGCTGGCTAATGAGACTGACCAGCCTGAGGTAGACAAACAAAAAGACACAGTCCCTATGTTACCAAACCACATGGCAGGCCACAAATAAACCACAAATGGGGTGGCCTTATCAAACAGGAGTTTATTCTCTTACAATTCAGGAGGCTAGAAGTCTGAGTTCAAAGTGCCAGGCTCTAGGGGCTGTGTGAAAGCCCCTCGACCTTGGGCTTCAGCTCTGACTCTTGCTCCCAGCCCACTGAAGCTAGCGGCATCTCTTTACTCAGATAGCTGCTGCTACTGAGATTGACCAGCCCGAAGTAGACAAATAAAAAGGCACAGTACCGATGTTACCAAACCACATGGCAGGCCATTCATTCAAGTCCATTGAAAGTCCCAAGGTCAGCAGATCATGGCAGACTGCTGAACAAGCACATGGCTATATGCAGGGTTCAAGTGTGCCATAAGTTAGAGACTATCCCCAAGGCTTCACCTTATATACAGGAAGCAGACCATGTCCCTAAGGCAGCTACTCAGTTTCTCATGTAGATTCCACCATGGAGTTGATTAATAGTCTCATCATGGGGAAAACTACATCCAGTTGCCCAGACACTCAACCAGGCCCAGCCAAGTTGATAAACAAACAACTATCACAGATACCATAGACACAACACTAAAAAATGGTATTTTCAGCCTAAATATTACTTGGAAAAAATATTTTGTAGGTTTTACATAATGTCTCCTATTATATATAAGATGTATGCTATGGAAAATGCCAGATGGAAAATTGTTCAAAGTAACAAACTAAATACCTAGTTTGATAGTATAATAAATAAATTTAGGATTTAGATATTGTATATATATAAGATCTAACCTGAAATACAATGTTGTCAGTGATAGCATAATAGCCATACACCTACAAGGAAGACCAGTTAATGCTACTATTATTCAAATTTACTCACCAACCACCAAAGCCAAAGATGAGGAAATTGAAGTTTTTTGCCAACTTTTACAGTCTGAAATTGACCAAACAGGCAATCAAGATGTGTTAATTATTTCTGATAACTGGAATATAAAAGTTGGAAACAAAGAAGAATCACCAATAGTTGGAAAATATGTCCTTAGTGATAGAAATGGAGATTACATGAGAGAATTTTGGATAACCAATGACTTATTCATTGCAGATACCTTTTTTTCAACAACGTTAATGTCAGCTATACATGTGGACTTCACAAGATGGAGTACACAGGAATCAGATTGACTACATCTGTGGAAAGAGGTGATGGAGAAGTTAAATATCTTCAGCCACAAAAAGGCTAAAGCTGACTATGGAACAGACCATCAATTACTCATATATAAGTTCAAGTTGAAGCTGAAGACAATTGAAACAACTCCACAAGAGCCAAAATATGACTTTGATTATATCCCTCCTGAATTTAAATACCATCTAAAGAATAGATTTGATGTATTGAACACCAATGACTGAAAACCAGAGGAATTGTGGGATGACATCAAGAATGTCATCCATGAAGAAAGCCAAAGGTCATTAAAAAGACAGGAAAAGAAAAAGAGACCAAAATGGATGTCAGAAGAGTCTCTGAGACTTGCTTTTGAATGGTGAGTATCTAAAACAAATGGAAGAAATGACAAGATAAAAAAGCTGAACAGAAGATTTCAAAGAGCAGCTAGAAAAAGACAATCAATTATTATAATGAAATGTGTAAATCTGAGTTAGAAAACCAAAAGGGAAGAAGAAGCTAGGCATTTCTCAAGTGAAAGAACTGAAGAAAAAACTCAAGCCTTGAGGTGCAATATTGAAAGATTCTATGTGCAAAATATTGAATGATACATGAAACATCAAAAGAAGATGGAAGGAATACACAGCTGTACCAAAAGAATTGGCCGATGTTCATCCATTTCAGGAAGTCACATATGATCAAGAACAAATTGAAGAAAGAAGGCAAAGCTGCACTGAAGGAATTGGCGAAGAACAAGACTCCAGGAACTGATGGAATACCCACTGATATGGTTCAACAATGGAAGCCACACTGGAGACACTTATCAAACTTGCCAAGAAATTTGGAAGATACCTACCTGGCCAATTGACTGAAAAAATATTTGCACCCATTCCAATAAAGGTGATCCCATGGAATATGGAAACTATCAAACAATATCATTAATATCACACACAAATAAAATTTTGCTGAAGATAATTAAAAAATGGTAGCAATGATATACTGACAGAGAACTTCCAGAAATGCAAGCTGGATTCAGAAGAAGATGTGGAAGGAGGGATATCATTGCTGATCTCAGGTGGATCTTGGCTGAAAGCAAAGAATACCAGAAAGATGTTTACTTGGTTTTATTGACTGTGCATAAGCATTTGATTTGCGGATCATAACTAATTATGGACAACACTGAGAAGAATGGAAATTCCAGGACAATTAAATGTGCTAATGAAGAATCTATAGATAGACTAGGAGGCTGTTGTTCAAACAGAACATGGGGATACTCCATGGTTTAAAATCAGGAAATGTTGTGACCTTTCACCATACTTATTCAATCTGTATTCTGGGCAAATAATCCAATAAGCTGGACTGTATGAAGGAGAACATGGCGTTAGGATTGGAGGAAGACTCATAAACAACCTGCAATATGCAGACAACACAACTTTGCTTGCTGAAAGTAAAGACAAATTTAAGACTTACTGATTAACGTTAAAGTTTAAAGTCTGTAGTATGGATTATACATCAACATAAAGAAACAAAAATCTTCACAACTGGACCAATAATTAGCATCTTGATAAATGGAGAAAAGACTGAAGTTGTCAAAGATGTCATATTACTTAGTTCCACAATCAACACCAATGGAAGCAACAGTCAAGAAATCAGACAACATATTGCACTGGTAAATCTGCTGCAAAAAGACCTCTTTAAAGTGCTAAAGAGCAAAGATGTCTCTTTGAAGCTTTGAAGATTAAGGTGCACATAACCCAAGCCAGGGGGGTTTTCACTTGCCTCATATGCATGTGAAAGTTGGACAATGAATAAGGAAGACCTATGAAGAGTTGGTGTTTTAAGCTGTGGTGTTGGAGAAGAATACTGAAAGTACTGTGGACTGTCAAAAGAACTAACAAATCTGTCATGAAAGAAGTGCAGCCAGAATGTTCCTTGGAAGTGAGAATGGCCATACTTCATCTCATCTACTTTGATCATGTTGCCAGAAGAGATCATTCCCTGGAGAAAAGTATCATTCCTGGTAAAGTGGAGGGTCAGCGAAAAAGGGGACAGCCTTCAACGAGATGGATTGACACAGTGGCTTCACGATGGGCTCAGGTACAGCAAGTGTTGTGAGGCTGGCACAGGATCGGGCAGTGTTTCGTTCTGTTGTACGTGGGGTCACTGTGAGTTGGAGCTGACTCAACAGCTGACCTAACAACAACAACATATATTAAAAATGAACAGTGTTATCATGGTACAAAATGTAATATGGAAATATCAGAAAGAAATATTGTTATTCCTTTCACCAAGTTTCATCATTTTTTTTCAGATTTTCTCATTGGTTTAATCTTTAAATCATTCTCTGATATTTACATCTTGGTGAGATAATACAATACAGAAAAAATTACTACTTAACCAAATAATGGTAATGGTAATGGAGCTATGTGTTTTACACATTATGCAAAGGTAATCTTGGATGTTTAGGATTCTGTGGCAGTTAAGGTTATGTGTCAACTTGGCTAGGTCTGGTTTTGAGTAGCTGGGAGGCTGGATGTAATTATTTCCCACGATGAGACTGGTAATCAACTCCATGGTGGAATCTACTTGAGCAGCTGAGTAGCCACCTTGGGATGTGGTCTGCTTCCAATATATAAGAAGGGTTGAGAAAGGTCTCTGCAGCTTTTTGGCATGCTTGGACCCTGCATGTAGCCATGTTGCCTGCCAATCTTGAGACTGTCTCTGGACTTAAACTAGTAGTCTATCATGTTGTTTGGTAATCTTAGGACTATATAATTTTATTTGTTGACTTCAGGTTTGTCAGTTTCAGCAGCCAGCAGCTGCCTCAGTGAAGAGACACCTCCAACTCCTGTGGGCTGGGAGCAAGAGACAGAGCGGAAGCCCAAAGTTGAGGGGCTTTCACCCAGCCCCTAGAGCTGGCACTTTGAACACAGACTTCTAGCCTCCTAAATTGTAAGAGAATAAATCCCTGCTTGTTAAAGCCATCCATTTGCCATATTTTCTGTTATAGTGGCACAAAGTAACCAAAACACCTGCACAAAGTCAAGGTTCCTAGGCATTGCAAATACATATCCTTGAAGAATGATTTTGGAGCAAAGTGTGCTTTGGATTCAAGGTGAGAGAAAGAAAACTTATATCTAAATAAGTAGAGGTTTTAAAAAATGCTTTATAAAATAAATTGCATTTTAGATTATACCTACACCTCATTTATCAATTATCTCATTATCTGACATTTCAAATTTATAACCATTAAAAGAAATCACTATCTGACTTATACAAAAATGACACACACTTGGACATAATGAATGCTGAGTTGTGAGGCAAAAGTAGTACTGGCTGTGATGGTTAAGCTTGTGTCAACTTGGCTAGGCCATGATTCTCAGCAGTTTGGCAGTTATATGTTGATATAATTCGGCAAGTACCCAATGACATAATTTGGTAGTTATGTAATGATGTGATTTGCCAGTTACATAATTATGTAGTCACTCTCAATTTTGTATTCTGATGTGGTCATCCTCCATTTTCACATAATGTCAATTTTTGCATAATGCCCTGGTTTTTGGAAACCAGCCAAATCAATAAGTGAAGTAAGGGTGTATTTAAAACTAATGGGTAAGATCTTTAAAGACTGATATGAAGAGGCTTTATAGAAAATGCTAGTATTATAAATAATGACAAATTTAAAAGTGTGAGCATGGCTGGCACTTTAAGCAGACTACTTTGACAGAATAGAGGCTATTTGTGTAGAAGAAGTGAAAAATATTGCTAAATATTTTGGGATTACTCTAATTTAATAGGTTATCATGTGTAAATATACCTGCTTTTATTTATTTAGTGTGGAATCTATTGGAGAAAGACATGATAACCTGCTTCCATAAAGATTATAGCCTAAGAAACTATGAGGCAGTTGTACACTGTTAAATCAGTTCACTATGAGTTGAAAATCAAATTGATGACACCTAACAAGTGGCATAGTGCCTAAGACATTTGACTGCTAACCAAAAGACTGGTAGTTCAAACCCACCAGCCACTCTTCAGAAGGTAGTGTGGGCAACCTACTTCCGTAGTGATACTGCCTCGGAAACCCAAGGAGGGGTCACTATGAGTCGAAATCGACTCGATGGCAGGGAGGTGTTTTTTCTTTTTTTTTTTTTAACAACAATATTGTTTTTAATAATAACAATCTGAAGCATTGTGAGCCTTATAGGAAGTAACAAGAGTTTGAAAACTGTCAGAGTGTTTTGGAGAAAAGTGTAAAAGTGAAGTTGGCAGCTACTAAAATTTGTCTAAATTAGTACATGTATCAATAGAAGAAAAGCAGCAAATGTAAACTTTATTTAGGTTGTCATGTCTATAGTAATTAGGAACTGATTAGAACACAAAGGCTAAAGGAAAACCAAAATATAGGTATCTGGAAAATTATAATTCAACTTACATAGCTTGCCAGTAAGGGTGCTGGAGACACGTGGAGACATCCAGGCTGAAGCACCAAACAAACTTAAAATGCAGAGTGTGGAGTTTAGGATCGTAATTCAGCCTAGAGAAGGAGATTATGTGGTCTTCTGAATAGAATTTAGAGCACCTGTGAAAATTATTGAGATTATGAGGAAGATAGTAGGATTTCAGTGAAAAAGGACAATCTTTTAGTAAAAAGAAACATTATGAGAGAGAAAGAAAAATAAACATAATTGGAGAGGAGAGGAGAATCACTAATTAAATTATAAAGAGGAAATGATCACAGTATGTATTCAAGAAATGTGGCTGAAGAAGAAAGTCTTATTCACTAAAGTTAAGGAAGAAAATGGATAGGAGGGAAAAATAACATATTTATAAGTGCTGCCATAAATGATGTTGGATTTGCCACCATGTCTTTCAAGGGTCCTAAAGATAATATGGAATTACTGTGTATTTTCTTTATGTCCACTGACCAAGGATTCTTACCAAAAAGCCATTCTATGGTTAAATTATTTGTATCTTTGTGTTCTTTAGAAATGCAAAACTAAAATGTTATAACTAGAAAATAATGTAGAATGCAGTGAGCTAGGCATGAAGAAATGGAAACACTGGTAAGCTGTATTTTGATGAGAGCAAATGGTGAGAGATGAGGCCTTAAGTGTGGGGCATTTCAAGGAAATTTCCAGAAACCTTGTATGTGGATTTGGAAAATTTGGAATTCTGACAACAGAGAGAGAGGTGAACAGACAGTAAGTGATAAGGCTGTAACAAATTAAAAGTAATTCACATTGAAACCTTGATAATGACCATTTTGAAGTTATGCCAAATTGTTGTTGTTGTTAAGTGCTGTCGAGTTGTTTCTGACTCATAGCGACCCCATGCACAGCAGAACGAAACACTGCCCTATCCTGCGCCAGGCCCACAATCCCTGCTATACTTGAGCCCATCATCGCAGCCACCGTATCAATCCATCTCCTTGAAGGCCT
>NW_006921594.1:27831657-27875760 GCF_000298275.1 Orycteropus afer afer
GTCCCTGAGTTGTCTCTCCTCACCTGTATCCCTGGGGCTGACTGCTCTTCTGTCTGGGTTCAAGGCTTTTATCCCCTTTCTCTTGCTCTTCCGGCCTGCTACTCTGGTGTCCCTGCATTGTCTCTCCTCTATGCCAAATTATTTATAGCATAAATTTCAATGAAAATTTATTAAACAAAATTAACTGCTCATTAGTTTTTATGCAATGGTTAAAGCATTCAGCTGCTAACTAGAAGGTTGGTGGTTTGAACCTACCAGCTACTTCATGGGAGAAATATGAGGTAGTCTGATTCTGAAAAGATTTACAATGTTGAAAACCTTATGAGGCTGTTCTACTCTGTCCTAAATGGTTGCTCTGAGTCAGAATCAACTCTTTGTGATTTTTTTGGGGGGTGGGGTGGGGTGGAGGGGTGATTGGTTCATGTTCACATTACTTTCAACATTCTAATAATTCCCTAAGGAAATTTCTGGAGATCGTTTTGGACAAGAAAAATGTAGAAGAATGAAGGTTATTTCTTTATTTTGTACTTTTATTGCCTAAGAGTAGGTTTCTAATTTAAGAAACAATACAAAAGGGTCTCTAACAGATCAGAAATATTTAGAAAGCCATTTATGTAAAATTTCTGTCAATACAGATATAGATATAACCACACTCATCTGTCAGCTTGCCGTACTGTGGTGGGTTGCATGTTGTGGTGATACTGGAAGCTATGCCAACAATACTTCAAATAACAGCAGGATCATCCATGGTGGATAGGTTTCAGTGGAGCTTCCAGATTAAGACATACTGAGAAGAATGGGGCAACCCACTTTTGAAAAGGCCAGGTGCTGACTGTGGGCCAGACCATTAATTGGTCACATGCAACTCATATGCTGAAGAAAATTAAAGCAAATCCACAAGAGCCAAAACACAACCTTGATTATACCCCACCTGAATTTAGAAACCACTGCAAGAAGTGGTGTTCACATTGAACACCAATGACTGTAGGCCACACAAATTGTGGGATGACATCAAGAACATCAAATATGAAAAAAACAAAAGGCCATTTAAACTACAAGAGAGGAATAGAAGATGAAAATGGATTTCAGAAGAGACTCTGAAACTTGCTCTTTAATAGAAAGTAGCTAAAACGGCATGTAATAAAAACTTGATTTCAAAAGGGTAGCTCAAGAAGACAAAATAAAATATTGTAATGAAATGTTCTCATTACAATATTACATTAATTAGAAAGAACTGGAATTAGAAAACCAAAAGGGAAGAATATGCCCCACATTTCTAAAGCTGACAAAAGTGAAGAAAAAATTTAAACCTTGAGTTGCGATACTGAAAGATTCTCTGGGGAAAATAATGAACAGTATAGGAAGCATCAACAGAAAATAAAAATTTTGCTGAAAATAATTTAAAAATGGTTGCAAGAGTACTTTGGCAGGGAACTGCCAGACATTCAATTGGATTCAGAATAGTGCATGGAAGGGGGATATATATT
This sequence comes from Orycteropus afer afer, assembly GCF_000298275.1. Lineage (NCBI taxonomy): Eukaryota > Metazoa > Chordata > Mammalia > Tubulidentata > Orycteropodidae > Orycteropus > Orycteropus afer. Next base: position 27,833,145 of record NW_006921594.1, read on the forward strand.
ATTGCTGACATCAGATGGGTCTTGGCTGAAAGCAAATACCAGAAAGATGTTTACCTGTTCTTTATTGACTATGCAAAGGCATTCTACTGTGCAGATCAAAACAAATTATGGCTAATGTTGTGAAGAATGGGAATTCTAGAACCTTTAATTTTGCTCATAAAGAATCTGTACATAGACCAAGAGGCAGTCATTCAAACAACAAGGGAATACTGCATGGTTTAAAACAAGGAAAGGTGTGTGTCAGGGTTGTATTCTTTCACCATACTTTTTCAATCTGTATACTGATCTGTATAATCTAAGACTCTGGACTATATGAAGAAGAATGGGGCATTAAGATTGGAAGAAGGCACATTATAACCTGTGATATGCAGATGACACAGCCTGGTTTGCTGAAAGTGAAGATAACTTAAAGTGCTTACTGAAGAATTTCAAAGACTGCAGTCTTCAATATGGATTATACCTCAACATAAACAAATATCCTCACAATGGACCAATAAACAACATGACAATAAATGATGAAAAGATTGAAATTTTCAGGGATTTCATTTAACATGAATCCACAACCAAAGACCATGAAAGCAGCAGTCAAGAAATCATGATATATTACACTGGACAAATCTACTGTAAAAGAGCTCTTTAAAGTGTTAAAGATAAAAGATGTCACTTTGAAGACTAAGGTATGCCTGACCCAAGCCATGGCATTTTCAATAGCCTCACATGCTTGGGAAAGCTGGAAATGAATTAGGAAGACTAAAGAAAAATTGATGCATTTGAATTGTTGGTGAAGAATACTGAAAATATCATGGACTGCCAAAACAGTGAACAAATCTGTATTGGCTGAAATACAGCTAGAATGCTCCTTAGAAGTGAGAATGGATCGACTTCATCTTAAGTTCTTTGGTCATGTTTTCAGAAGGGACCAGTCACCGGAGAAGGATATCATGCATGGTAAAGTAGAGGATCAATGAAAGAGTGGAAGACCCTCAACAAGATGGATTGACACAGTGGCTGAAAAGAAGGGCTCAAGCATAGCAAGGATTGTGAGGATGGGGCAAGACTGCACAGTGTTTGTTGTGTTGCACATAAGGTTGCTCTGAGTCAGAACCAACTCAATGGCACCTAACAACAGCAACATGGATATATAGATACCCACATATATTTAAACATACATATATATCACCAATATATATATTTAATATGTTATATTAAATATTTACAATATATTTAATGAGTAAAGAATAATACTTGCCTTTAGTTTAGAAAACACATATAATATTTAAACAGAAAAATTTCAAACTAGAGACACTCATGTCAGATGCATTTATGAAACAAAAGGTCAGGATGTAAACCATTTGTTCATAAGAAGAATGTGTAGTGTTGTAAACAATTTTTTTCCCCCAGGAAAGATGTCTTCATGACTGTAACTTCGTATAACTGAACCAGCTGGCAATACCCTTCTACATGATAACTAGCTCCCTCCTATTCAAGTAGCCGATCTTTACATTTCAAAGGACTTCAAGTTGAAGCTGGATTATTTATAATCAATCTTAGAATTAAGATAACTCACTATCTTTCCTTTGTTCTCCATTTAAATAGACTCTTACCTCTGTTTTAATGGTGGAGTGCTTTGTATTTTTACTTATCACTACTGAGCTTGAACTGCATAATTCATTAGGCACAAACTAGTGAAAACCTGAATGAAAACAGTGAGTATAGAGATGAATGGAGCTGCAGGTTGTCGGCTACTCTGACAGAACCAACAGCCTGAATATTTCCAAGTGGTGTTGGGACATGAGAATTTACCTAAAGAGCAGTCCTGGCCTCCAAGGGCTGCAGAGACTACTGCACTGGTGGCCTATGAGTAGGAAAGGAAACAGCAAAGAGGGAGAGACAACCTGAGCTGTGAATTTTGGCTGTCCAGAGGGCACAGCCATTTTGATTGTTTACAAGCAGCAGTCATTTTGGATATTTACAGTGACCGAGGGCACAGCCATGTTGAATGTTTACAAGTGGCAGCCATTTTGGATATTTAAAGTGGTAGCATTCTTATTGGGATTCCAGGGACCTAAGAATATACTCCATTTGCGAAGGATGGCAGGGATATAGAAGAGGCTGACAATGTGAAAGGAGACAGGTGGTGATTGTATATGTGCTGCCAAATAGTGAATAGAGGAGCACCCTGCTAACGTGGATAACAGCCAAAGAAAACAAAATTGTGGGCAAGTCACTCCAACATACAATCACCAATTAAATATAAACACAAAAACGTCACAATGCCTCAGAGACAACAGAGCATCACAGTCCACACAAAGAAGCAAGATAAAGCAGGAGAAACAAGGAACCAGGATACAGACCCAAAACACATCCCTGAGGAATAACCAGCATTGGAACTCCCTGATAAAGAATTCAAAAAAATTATATTTACGTGCCTTCAACAGACTGAGAAACAGATCAAGGAATACACTTACAAAATAGAGGAAAACACAGAGAAAAACCTAGAACAATTTCAAAAGACAATGCAAGAACAGAATGACAAAATAAATGAAAAATTAGAAATGATACAAAATCTACAGACAGAAATCCAGAAGATTAATACTAAATTTTCAGAAATAGATAACACATTGAACAAACAAAGGAGTAGAATTGAATCAATGGAAGACAGAATTAGTGAGATTGAACACAAATACCTCAACACTTCTCTGGAAAGGGATCAATCAGATAAAAGATCAAAACAAAATTAAGAAAGTCTAAGGATGATCTGGGATACCATCAAAAGGGATAACCTACATGTCATTGGAATTCCAGAACAGGAAGAGACAAATAAAACCACAGAGAAAATTGTTGACTATTTGTTGGAAGATAATTTCCCTGGTACCTTGAAAGATAAGAATATATCCATTCAAGGAGTTCAATGAACTCCAAATAGGATAGACCCCAAAAGAAAATCACCAATACATATCATAATCAAACTCATCAAAACCAAAGAAAAAAGAAAGAATCCTGAAAGCAACATGGGAAAAATGAAAAGTTACCTACAAGGGGCAACCAATAAGACTAAGCTCAGATTTCTTAGCTGAAACCACGCAAGTGAGAAAGCAATGGGATGGTATATATAAAACCCTGCAAGAAAAAATTTCCAACCAAGAATTATACACCCAGCAAGACTGTCCCTCAAATATGATGGTGAAATTAGGAGATTTCCAGATAAACAGAAACTAAGGAAATTTGTTAAAACCACACCAACCTTACAAGAGATGCTAAAGGGAGTCCTTTGGACAGAGAATCAACAATAGCAAATAACGACCAAGAGTTAATACATGATGACATAACCCAGAAACCAACCCAGTTATGGACATATCCAAAGTAAATAGCCTACAAGATTGTAAACAGGGAACCAGAGACATCAGTTGACAAATGAGGACAACCATAAACCAAAAAAAGGGAAAAAATTGTGTAGATGCAGAACTTCTAAGTGGTAGGGAAGTCAATACAACTACAACTTAACTTGGGAAGAAAATTATAAATCACAGAGTAACCTCAAAGAAAAATGATAAACCTTCACATCAAAATAAAAATGATAAACCTTCACATCAAAATAAAAAAGAGGGCCAACACCAATATTTAGTGAAGAGGAAAACAATAGCAATGAAGGAAGTAATAATATGATTCATAAACAAAACGAGCTCAGCACAGAAAATTATATGGAACTAAGAAAATTCAGCAATACCACAAAAAAGCACATAACAAAATGACAGCAACATACTTGTGGATAATTACACTGCCAAAAGAGTAAAAAGAGAACGTACAGACTAGGAAACTATTTAGCAATGTCATATCTCTAAAATTTATTAAAAAACCCAACACTTAAACAACAAAAAGATTAACAATCCAATTTACAAATGGGTAGAAGACATGAATAGACACTTCACCAAAGAGGATATTCAGATGGCCAGCAAATACATGAAGAAATGCTCACAATCATTAGCCATCAGAGAGATGCAAATCAAAACAGCAATGAGATACCATCGTGCCCTAGCACTAATGGAAAAGTTCAACAAGACAGAAAATAACAAATCCTGGTGAGAATGTGGAGATTGGGACTCTCATAAACTGCTGTTGGGACTGTCAAATGATACAACCACTGCAGAACGCAGTATGGTGATTCCTTAAAAAGTTGGAATTAGAAATACCATTTGACCCAGCAATCCCATTACTAAGTATATATCCTAAAAAAGTGGGAGCCCAGACAAGAACAGATATGTGTACACCCATGTTCATCACAGCACTATTTACAATAACAAAAAGAGGGAAACAACCTATGTGCCCATCAACAGAAGAATGGATAACCAAACTACGATACATATATACAATGGAATACTATGCACCAATAAAGAATAATGTAGAATTTGCAAAACACCACATAACGTGGATGAACTTGGAGGGCATTATGCTGAGTGAAATAAGTTGATCACAGAAGGACAAATATAGTATTATTTCATTATTGTAAAAAGTCAAGGAAAGGTTTATATATGGAAGGAAAATTTCTTTGTTGGTTACCTGGGGAGGGAGGGGAGTGGAGGAGAGGGAACACGGGGGAAAAGAAATGACCCATGTCACTTTAGTTTTGTGTATTTCACTGTACATAAATTATGTCTCAATAAAATGTATACTTTAAAAATATATATAATAAAAAAGATAGTAAAATCACTTCCCTGCAGGATGTTGTCTTTAAATTAACTAAGAAGAGTAAAGAATTGCAATGTCAAATTTCATCCCCCTTCCTTTCTGCTCCCTGCTGGCTGCTACCTCTTTATATCCTTCTTTGTTTTCCTACTCCTCTGATAACATTTTATCTAAACTTCCCTTTTTCCCTAAAAACCAGCAAATAAAACCTTGTCTAAAATGTCCTTTAATATTTGCCCCAACAGTGATATTAAAGATTCCTACAGTATTACTTTTGCCCTATGGATATGCTTAGAATTATGCAGCATTAGGTTTACCTAAACTCATGAGGACTCCTACAAATTTTCTGAGGAATTTAAAATCCTTATTGAAACCTACCAGGCTGGGATCCCTGACTTCTACCAGTTTATTCACATGTTTACTCGCCCAAGGGAAAGCCAGTTATGACTAGAACAGGCACAATGGAAAGTTCTAAAGGACAGTCCTAAATATTGATAAAAGGCCACTAAGCTATTGGTAAACTCTTGGGCCATGAGTGAAAAATTGCTAGAAGTTTTTTCCAAAGTCAGGAGCTCCGGTGGAATAGTGCCTAAGGCATTTGACTGCTAACTAGAAGGCTGGAGGTTCAAACCACCAGCCACTCCTCAGAAGGAAGGTTGAGCAATCTACTTCCATAGCAATACCACCTCGGAAACCCAAGGAGGGTTCGCTATGAGTCAGATCCAACTTGATGGAAAGTTTGATTTTTTTTGTTTATCTCCAAATTCTTTCTTCCACTAATCGATTGGACTAAAGTTCACTCTTATGAACAAAATAAAGACAAAAATGTTATGATTATCTCAACTGACTGCTCTAGTTTTCCAAACACTCTCACTTCACCTTGACTGAATCTGATGCTTCCAGCACTTTCAATGCTGTTTTCATATCAGACCTTAAACTTGAGATCTCAGCCTTAGAAACTGACATCATTTAGACTTGGAGAAAGCTTCTATTGTCAAGCTAACCAACTCAGTTTACAAACATTCTGATTCTTGAAGCTGAAAGGGTTTCTAAGGCTAATGAATTAGCAGCCCTTCATTTGCAACAATTGCAATCTCCCAGGCAAAAGAAAAATGCTAAACCTTCCAATGACACAGAAGCAGGTATTTGTCATTATTGTAAAAACATAACCAAAACCAAACTCGCTGCCATGCAGTTGATTTGACTCATAGTAGTCCCTCCTTGGGTTTCCAAGGCGGTATTTCTATGGAAGTAGATTGCCCAATCTTCTTTTCAAGGGTTTGAACCTCCAGCCTTCTGTTTAGCAGTCTAATGGTTTAGGCACTATGCCACCAGAGCTCCTATTGTAAAAACATTGCCATTGGAATAATGAAGGTTACAAGTTAAAAGAAAAAAAAAAAAAGACTGAAAAAACACCTTTTAAAAAAATCCTACTCTGATTCAACATGAAGGGGCTGCAGGAAAAAACTGGGATTTTTCCTGTGCTGGTTCTTCATCCTCAATGAGAAACTATTTATTAATGGAGAAACTTGCCAATTTTTAACTGACACTGGACACACCATGTGTCATTTTAACCTCACCTGTTTACCAAAGCCCCTGCCCCTGACTACTAAAACCTCAAAAGCAGTAGGGCTCACCAGTCAGGAACAAATGTTGATTCATTCATAACCTGTTCCAAAAGCTCTTGGTCCTACTGAAGATATACATCTTATATTCTCAGTTCTGATACTCCTGTCAATCTATTAGGAAGAGATCTTGTGCCCAAATGGAATTGTGCTTTATAATTTAATGAAAAGTGGGAAATATTATTGAGTCTGCTTCATATACTTAAGGGAACAGAAACCAGCTCTGAATTAGACTATATTCAGGTAGGGGAAGCGATTTGCTGTATGAAAGCATTTGTCATGCCTCTCCAAAATTCAACACAGCATAGTACTCTCCCTTCTGACATCTTTTCCCTCATTCCTGAAACCTTATGTGCCACCATATCCAGAGATATAGGTTGAGTTTTTTCAGTTGAGTGAATTAAAATTCAAATAGATTTATTTAAGCTTCCGCCCAAAATTGTCCAGTATCCTCTCAAACGACAAGCAAAAGAAGGACTAAAACCAAAACAAACAAACAAACAAACAAAAAACTCACTGCCATCGAGTCAGATTCAAATCATAGTGACCCCTCCTTGGATTTCCAAAGTAGTATCACTATGGATATAGACTAGCTCCCATCATAAAATTCTTTCTTTCCAAAGGTTTCACTGTTGTTTGTACCAGCCCTTATATTATTCCTATTCTTTCAGTTAAAAAAAATCAAATAATGGGGGCTAGAGATTTGTTCAAGATCTGCATGCAATCAGCTGTATTGTTATTACTAGATTCCCAGTAGTTTCTAAACTTCATTTATAACTTTCCAATTTTCTTTCAGATACAAGTCATTTTATGGTTGTAGATCTTTGCAATACCTTTTTTAGTATTCTTATGCATTCTGAGGTGCTCTAGTAGGGTAGTGCCTAAGGCACTTGACTACTTACCAGAAAGCTGGCGGTTCAAATCCACCAGCCACTCCTCGGAAGGAAGGTCGGACAATCTACTTCCGTGGTGATACCGCCTCGGAAACCCAAGGAGGGATCGCTATGAGTTGGGTCCGACTCCATGGCACATAATAACAACAACATGCATTCTGAAAGTCAATATTAGTTTGCTTTTGGTCAGGCAAATCAACAGTTTACTTGGACTTTAAATCCCTGGACTTACTGAAGCTTACACCTGTATTTCTGAGATTCTGAATGCATATTTGTAGGCTTTGCAGTTTACAAATGAATCCTTAACTGCAATATGTTGACGATTTGCCAATTTGATCTACCTCCCAACAAGACTGTCTTGGTGAAAGTATGTTGTTGTTGTTGTTATGTGCCGTCGAGTCGGACTTGACTAATAGCAACCCCTCCTTGGGTTTCTGAGGCAGTATCACTATGGAAGTAGATTGCCTTATCTTCCTTCCGAGGAGTGGCTGGTGGGTCTGAACCGCCAGCCTTCTGGTTAGCAGTCAAGTGCCTTAGGCACTAAAATATCTGACTGCTGGTTAGTGTAAGGTATACAGACAAAAATTACAGTTGGCTCATCCTTCTGTTAAATATTTGGACCACCTAATTTCTGTTGAAGTCATCTCTATTGGTTCTAAATGGGGAAAAAAGAAAAAAAATGCTGCTCATCTTTTTTATAACGCCCCCCCCCCCAAAAGGAAGAGTTACATTACTCTCTAGGACTCTGTGACTCTGAGTGAAACTGGATTCCCAATTTTTCTTTGTTGGTTCAATATTTACACAAAAATTTTAAAATCTCTGAGCTGGATTTATTCTGGTTAGCACCTGCAAATCACAAGGCCATAGTTCAGTTAAAATGGATTTTAATGAACACACTGGCTCTAGATTTTGCTAGTTACCACCTAGATTTTTCCTAATATGCACACAAAGTATCTAGAAACACATTAGCATACTAACTCAAAAACATGGAGTAAAATAAATAACTATAGGATATTATAGCCTACAGTTTGACCCTGTATCCAGGGATACCCTCCCTGCCTTAGAGCTGTTGCCACTACTGACAAAGTGGTGGAAACCACAGCAGATGTGGTGCTGGGAAAATTTTTAAACATATATAAACCCTATGTTTTGTCTGTCTTGCTTCTGGCTTGAAACATCTTTCTGCCAGCAGGCTTACCTCTTATGATGTTCGCTTCGTGGTTGTGTATAAGATTAGACTACACTCCATGACCTACTGAAATTCAGCTACTCTTCTTCTCACAATTAATGGGTACAACTATGCTACACATGAACAAAATACTGAAGGATGCAGGAAGATTCAAAGGAAAATGGAAAGAATACACAGAGCTGCTGTACAAAAAAATAACCGGTCAATGTTCAAACATTTCACGTGATAGCATATGATCAAGAATCAATGGAACTGAAGGAACAAGTCCAAGTTGCACTGAAGGCACTTTTGTAAAACAAGGCTCCAGAAATTAATGGAGTATCAATTGAAATGTTCCAATAAACGAATGGAATGCAGGAAGTTCTCACTTGTCTATGCCAAGAAATTTGGTAGGCAGCTACTTGGTCAAAGACTAGAAGTGATCCATATCTGCGCCCATTCTAGAAAAAAAGGTGATCAAGCAGAATGCAGAAATTATTGAACAGTATCATTTATATCATACACAAGTAAAATTTTGCTAAAGATAATTCAAATTCATTTGCAGTAGTAGTTCATTGACAATGACCTGGCAGAAGTTCATGTCAGATTCCAAAGAGGATGTAGAATGAGGGATATCATTGCTGATGTCAGATGGATCTTAGCTGAAAGCAAAAAATACCAGAAAGATGTTTACCTGTGTTTTATTGACTATACAAAGGCATTTATCTATATGAGTAGTAACAAATTGTGGATAACATTGAGAAAAATGAGAATTCCAAAACATTTGATTGTGCATATGTGGAACATGTACATAGATGAAGAGGTGGTTATTCAAACTGAACAAGGGGAGATCTCATGGTTTTAAATCAGGAAAAGTGTGTGGTTGGAGCCCTTAACCATACTTTTTGGATCTGCATGGTGATACTCTGAGAAGCTGGACTACATGAACTGGAATGCAGCACCAGGATTGGAGGAAAACTCATTAACAACCTGTGATGTGCAGATGACACAATTTTGCTTGTTGAAAACAAAGAAGATTTTAAGCATTTATGGTGAAGATCAAACACTATAGCTGTCGGTATAGGTTACACTTTATTAAAGAAAATAAAATTATCTCAACTGGACCAATAAGCAATATCATGATAAATGGAGAAAAGATTGAAGTTATCAAGGATTTTTACTTGGATCCACAATCAACATCCCTGGAAGCAGCAGACAAGAAATCAAATGATATATTGCATTGGGCAAACCTGCTGCAAAAAAACTATTTGATGTGTTCAAGAGCAAAGATATCACTTTGAGAACAAAAGTACACCTGACCCAAGTCAGGGTGTTTTCAATCCCATCATATGCATGAGAAAGCTGGATGGTGAATAAGGAAGCTTAATGAAGAATTGATGAATTGGAATTATTTTGTTGGTGGAAAAGTACTGAATACACCATGAACCACTAGAAGAATAAGCACATCTGTATTGGAGTGAGTATAGTCAGAAGCTCCTTAGATGTGAGGATGGTGATACTCCATCTCATGTACTTTGGACATGCTATCAGAAGGGACAAGTCCCTGAAGAAAGACATCATGCTTGATCATTTAGAGGGTGAGTGAAAAAGGGGAAGACCTTAAATGAGATGGATTGACACAGCGGCTGAAAGAATAGGCTTAAACATAGCAATGATTGTGAAGATGGCACGGGATCAGGCAGTGTTTTGTTCTGTTGGACATGGGTTTGCTATGAGTTGGAACTGACTGTTCGGCACCTAACAACAACATCCTACACATGATGTCTAGATTTAACAACTTTTAATCTCTCAGGAAGACTTAAATAGATACCGTTAATTCTGATTTATTTTTGTTTGTGGGTTTATGGACCCTGGTTTGTTTGCTTATGGACCAGGGCCTAATAAGAAGACTGTGTTACACAATTCCCTGCATGTTCCTATGATATAAGTCTTATATGAAGGTTCCCAGAGGTGATGAGATATAATGATTGAGACCTTAAAAACATCTTGGTGGGTCAAATATTTTGAGACTGTCAAATATGTTTAAAATCCAATCCTACTAGTCCTCATTATCAATCTGGGTATGCTGTGATGACTTCTACTGATGTCCTTGAAAGTCAACACTCCCTGAAACCACTTCAGCCCAGCTAGCCAAATTGCCCTTATTAGAACTTGTAGAATTGCTTCAGGAAAATCAGTTAATATATTTATGGATGGTATATATTTTGGAATTATATATGACTTTGGCATATTATGGAAACAAAGAGGATTTTAAAGTCTTCCAGAAATGCCATGAAAAATTGAGCTTTAGTAGTAGACCTTCTAGACACTGTATTACTCCCCTCTGAAATTTCTGTGAAAAAATTACAAGCACACCAACTTAAAGGACCACAAACTGAAAACATTAAAGAAAATAATCTTGCTGATATGGTAGCCAAACAAGTTGCCTCTCAAATTATTTCTGCTTTATGATAACTGAGAAATCTACCTTTCATGAATTAACTTTAGGAATAATTTTAAATTACTAAAATACTAACAATTAGCCCAGGAGCTCTGGTAGCATAGTGGCTAAAGCATTGACTGCTAACCAGAAGGCTGGCGGTTCAAACCCACCAGCCACTCCTTGGAAGGAAGGTTGGGCAATCCTACTTCCATAGTGATACTGCCTCAGAAACCCAAGGAGGGGTCACTATGAGTCAGGGCGACTTGACGGCACATAACAACAAAAACAATTAGCCCAAACAGATGAAATTAAGGCATGGAAAGTGGCCCTTACCAAGATTCTGCCACTAAATTTATGGATCGGGCCTAACAAGAACTGTGTTACCCAATTCCCTGCATGTTCTTATGATATAAGTCTTACATGAAGGTTCCCACAAGTGATGAGATATAATGATTGAGACCTTAAAAACATCTTGGAGGGGAAAATTTTTCGGGACTGTCAAATATGTTGCCATCCATTGCCCTATTTATCTTTGCTACAATTCTGTAAAACAGCTGGAAACCATACACAAATATTATCCTTACTTCCTATTCTTGAATTCAGTTAGATTTTATTTATTCCACCTTCAAATGGTATGAACATGTATTAGTAATAATTTGTCAATTTTCATATTAGGTAGAAGCTTTCCCCTGCCATAAAGCTATTGCAGTCTTTGCAGCAATGAGCTTCTTGGAGACATTATATACATCTGGGGAGTACCAAAAACTCTTTGCAGTGATTACAAAACTCATTTCACCAGTCAAGTCATCCAAGAACTTTGATGAGTTTTTTCCCATTTAGCAGTGGTTAGATTCTCCCTATCACCTCTAGTCTTTTGGTCTAGAAGAGAGAACTAATAGACTAACAAAAGACTCAAATAGTAAAGCTTTGTGGAACTTTAAAGTTATTGCTTAGTTCCTTCTCTTAATTCTTTTAAATGTGAGGTCCATACCATCTGAATCTCACAAACTTATCCCATGATCCTTCTTTATGTTGCCTGCACTGACCCTGACATTTCAACCTGAATTACTGAAGCACTGTTGCTCTTTAGTCCAATATTCTAATGGAAATTTTTCATAGGTAACAGAAGCATTTGATGAACAGAAACTAGACTCCCAAAGACTGCTGAACATTATCTCAGGAGAATATACATACACCTACCACTCCTTAGAAGGAAGGTTGGGCAATCTACTTCCGTAGTGATACTGCCTCCGAAACCCAAGGAGGGGTCACTATGAGTTGGGTCCAACTTCATGGCACAAAACAACAACAACTCCTCATTTATCAACTATCTCATTATCTGACATTTTGCATTTATGATACAGCTATTCCTTACTAATTGGCGTAAGACATTTTGTATTTACAACAGGAAAAATTCTACCGTCTATTTTGCACATTGACAATGTATGTCTGGCAGGAATAAACACTGAGGTATTATGACATCTATAAATACGCTGTGATGGTTAAGATTATGCATCAACTTGGGTGAGCCATGATTCTCAGTGGTTTGGCAGTTACGCAATGATAAAAAATGGCAGTTATATAATGTAATTTGGCAGTTATGTAATTTATGCTTAACACTGATTTTGACATAACAATGTGGTGTTTGGAAACTAACCACGTTGAAAAGTGTGGAGTAGGAAAAAAAATCTACTATCTGACTTTTTGTTCATTAATAACGTATGTCTAGAAGGAAGGTTGGGCAATCCTACTTCCGTAGTGATACTGCCTCGAAAACCCAAGGAGGGGTCGCTATGAGTCGGGGCCGACTCGACGGCACTTAACAACAACAACAACAACAACAGCAGTAATGAACTACAAGGTACAAGAATGGTTGTGATGGTTAAAGGTACGTGTCAACTTGGCTAGATTGTGATTCTCAGTGTTTTGACAGTTATGTAATGATGTAATTTGGAAGTTATTCAATGATGTTGTCATCCTCCATTTTGTGGTACAATGTGGTCATTCTCCATTTTTATGCAATACCAATTTTCACATAATGGTCTGGTTTTGGAATATAACTTATATATTTAAGTTATCTTATATATAAGAATATATACTTATCTTATAAGTTAAGAATTGGGGAGTGGTTGTATTGGGAGAGACACAAATAAAAGACTCATTAGAACTTCATTTGAAGTTGTTGTTGTTGTTGTTGTTAGGTGCCATTGAGTCAGCTCTGACTCATAGTTCGTACAACAGAATGAAACACTGCCTGGTCCTGTGCCATCCTCACAATCTCTGTCATACCTGAGCCCATCGTTGCAGTCACTGTGTCAACTCAATCCATCTCTTTGAGGGCCTTCCCGTTCTTTCTCACTGACCCTCCACTTTACCAAGGGTGACATTCTACCCCAGGGAATGGTCCCTTCTGACAACATGACCAAGATAGGTCAGATGAAGTCTGGCTATTCTCACCTCCAAAGAGCATTCTGGCTTTATTTGTTCTTTTAGTTTATTTGTTCTTTTGGCAGTCCAGGGTACTTTCAGTATTCTTTACCAACACCACAACTCAAAAGCGTCAACTCTTCTTCAGTCTTCCTTGTTCATTGTCCAGCTCTCATATGCATATGAGCCATGAAAATACCACGGCTTGGATTAGGTGCACCTTAGTCTTCAAGGAGACACCTTTGCTCTTCAGCATTTGAAAGAGATCTTTTGAAGCAGATTTTCCCAGTGCAATATGTCTTCTGATGTCTTGATTGCTTCTTCCATTGGTGTTGATTGTGGAACCAAGTAATATGAAATCTTTGATGACTTCAATCTTTTCTCCATTTATTGTGATACTGCTTATTGGTCCAGTTGTGAGGATTTTTGTTTCTGTATGTTGAGATGTAATCCATACTGCAGACTAAAATCTTTAATCTTCATCGCTAAGCGCTTCAAGTCATCTTCACTTTCAGCAAGCAAAGTTGTGTCATCTGTGTATTGCAGGTTGTTAATGAGTCTTCTTCCAATTCTGATGTCACATTCTTCTACATATAGTCCACCTTCTCAGATTATTTGCTCAGCATACAGATTGAATAAGTATGATGAAAGAATACAACCCTGAAACATCCCTTCCTGATTTTAAACCATGCAGTATCTTTTTGTTCTGTTCAAATGACAGCCTCCTGTTCTATGTACAGGTTCCTGATGAGCACAATCAAGTGTTCTGGAATTCCCATTCTTCTCACTGTTATCCATAATTTGTTGTGATCCACACAATCAAATGCTTTTGCCTAGTCAATAAAACACAAGTAAACATTTTTCTGGTATTCTTTGCTTTCCACCAAGATCCATCTGACTTTGGAAGGGGTTCTGCTTATTCATCCTCACCAATCCATGTGCAGCCAAATTAAAGAGAATAAAACTTTGAACCCATTTGTCATAGTTTGAATAGGCTAACACTTCCCTTTAGACTAGCCAATCCACTGGAGAACTGAAAGTTACATTTAAATGCTCCTGTGGCTAGAAGCAGATGATATCTGAGACAGATAGTTGACCATGGACAAGATCTGAAAATGCAACTCTTTATATTCTTTTTATCTTTGTAACAGTCAACCTCTACTAATGTCTTCCTAGATTGAAAAGATCCTTGTACTCACCATTTTAAAGGATTTATTTATTGGATATATGGTGCCTTCCCAACTTCAAGTCAGTCCAGCCTTCCCTAGTGGATCTTTCTATTACAGGCATCAGTTTGAATTGATCTTGATTTATGGTTACAAGAACAATGGGGTAATAGTTCATTACTACAGGAAATCATTGTTACTAGATTTTCTATTGCTAACAATGGATCTGAATGAAACCCCAGCCACAACTTAATCTTTAGTCTTTATACAATCCTTAATTTACTAAATATAATTGCCCAAGAAGAGCTAGCTAAGAAATCTTCCAAACCCATAAACTTTGCACTGTAGGTCCATATCAACAAATCTGGGACAGATTCATCAGATCAGCTCTCCAAGAGGTGAGGTTAAATCAGGTTGCTCCTCTTTTCTGGGAACAATCTAACCTCACCCAAATGCAAAACCCAGTCATCACCAGATCTACTGTATGGCTTTCAATGTATGAATATTCATGAATTATAACCTTAGAAGGTACAGATTGATTTGCTACCAACTGGCTATGACACTCAGGTGTCTATTTGGTAGCCCCCGATGGTACCTTTGGGCTATATGGAACCAACTTTTGGCCCTGGCTTACACTAGGCTGTACTGGAAGAGACACTCTGGGCCTGAGCTGGACTCAAGGATGTAGTTTAACAGAACTCCCTTTGCTAGCTAATGTAGTGACAGCTTGATGATCTTGGTCTGTTCCATTGGCTTTATCATTTAGTGGCAGTATTTATGTCTCAGATAAGACTTGAAGATGTTATGACACATGTAGAAATATTAACCAGGTATATACAAACGGCCCTAAAAGACAGTGCCCATGGACTTCAAGAGAGCAATATTGAAATAGCAATGATGAGAAAAGCAGTACTGCGAAGTAGAATGGCCCTTGTCATTCTTACTGTAGACAAAGGAGGTACCTAACACATAACAAAATCTGATTGCTGTAGCTATATTCCTGGAAACAGTTATAATATTACACCTTATGTTAATCATAAGGTGCTCTGGTGGTGTAGTGGATAATGTATCTGCCTGCTAACCAGAAGATCAGTGGTTCAAACCCACCAGCAGCTCTGTAGAAGGAAGATGGGGAGCTCTACTTCTGTAAAGATTTACAGCCTCAGAAACCCAATAGAGGTCATTATGAGTCAGAGTTGACTTGAAGGCAGTGAGTTTAGTTTTTTTTATGTTAATCATATGCAACGTGAAGTATCTTGTCTTGATGATTCTTTTCCTTCTTTAATTGACATTATAAGTAATTTGTTTTCTTCTTGGGGTGGATGATGGAAAACATTGCTACTTTTTGGAGGCAATCGTTATATTCCTCATTGTTTCCATTACTGTAACTATAAATTTCTGTTTTGCCTTAGTTCAATGCATTTTATCCATGACATGCAGTACTTCAAAACCATTTGACCTTTCATATAAAAGAGTGGTTGCATACACTTTCACCAATGATTGTACTGTTTAATCACCTCTCTTTTGTCTCCCTGAGCAATTTTCCTCTTGACCTCTGTCATTCCTGACTGATAAATGTTCCTCAACTGTGGCCTTGTCCATTAAGATGTCCCCCATAAAACCTACTTTTCCATAGGATAAAGCCTATTAGCTCAGCAAGGTGAAGAAAATAATTGTTATTAACCAAAGGTCCTCAAGAAAACAGACAAAGTTCTTAGAAAATAAAGACTACACCACTGTGGATGATCAGTGCCTCCTAGCAGAGGCTTGGTCAAAAGAGGGAAATGTAAATGGAAAAGTTTCAAAACATAGACACTCATGTCAGATGTAAGAACAATGGAACCAACATGCATTCCCAGGAAGCAAAAGGTCAGGATGTATACCATTTATTAGTGTAAAGAATGTGCCAAGATGTAAACAATTTGTTCCTGGAAAAATTCTGTTCATGACTGTAAGCTTGTATAACTGAACCAGCTAGCACTACTCACCTAGTAGTAACTTACTCTTTCCTACTCATGTGGGTGACCTTTACATTCAAAGGACTTCAAATTGAAGCTGAGCTTATCTATAATCAGTTATTAACCCCTATCTTGCCTTTGTTCTTTATGTATATAGATTTGTCTCTCTGCTTGAATGGTGGAGTCCTTTGCATTTTCATTTAGCACTGCCCAGCTCAAGCTCTATTCCTCAATAAAATTCTCTTTCTTTCACTCCTAACAGAGTATGAGATTTTATTCTTTGACATGTAAAACAAATTTATTTGTATAAGTGTATGTATGATGTGTGTGTTTGTGTGTACACACATCAGTATACTTAAAATTTGAGCCACCTCTAACATTTGAGCCCCCTCTGGAATTCTGTAAACATTCATGAATGCAGACGAATTTCAGAATTAACAACTAGGTTTCCATCTTCCTTTAAGAATGGTCTGTAAAAGAAGGATTATGTAATAGGATATCAGTTTTCCAACAGACCAGTATTCTTTACAATTATGCTATTTGTTTGTTAAATCAAATGGAATAGCATCCATTTCCTGTAGTTAATATTCAGTTGTCCTAGAAGCTTCCAATCACATTTCCCTCCTTTCACTGCTGCTAGCTTAATGTTTTTACTCATCCATACACTTTAATAATTAGGAACTGGCTTGGCTTCTGGTTGGTAGCAAGCTTGAACAAAAATCAAGATAAAAATGTATGTATGTATTTAAAGATTCTCTCCTGACTCTTTCTTTTAATTATTGTTTTACTTACTGTTCAGGAAATTATAAAATCAAATACCTTGAAATGAAACAAATGTGTTTAATTATGAGTCTGAACAATAATTTTCTCAAATTAATACTGCTCACATTACATAAATTGTTAAAAAATGAAATAAAATCTGGAAAATATTAGAAAAATAAAATTTCTAAGAACTATCATTCTCCTAAAAAGTTGCTATATGGGCAAAAGGAAGAAGTAGACAGATGTGTTTTAAGAGGAAATTCTAAAAATTACCTCCAAGATTAAGATATACATCTATAACTAGATATAGATATAGAGATGTTTATACTTCTTATTCTCTTTCATCTCTAGATAACTGAGAACCAATTAGAGTGTTATTGTTTTCTATATATTTTTATTGGCATAATCCATCTTTTTCTTTATCAAGCTCTCCTTCTATAGTCCTGTTAACTAAAAATATCTCTCATGGTTCTTTCATTCTTCTCTACATCCTGTATGTGTTTTTATTAAATCACCAGAAAACCATTTGCTCAATAACAACTAAGTTTATTAATAACATAAAGTCTAGAATTTCACTTTAACAAAATTTGGTAGTGAGTGTAACTCAGCACAAAACCAATCATATTATATTCTATTATTAAACATTTATTGTGTATTTTCTATAGACCAAGACTGTAATGAATGTCACAAATAAAAAATATAAGCAAGTGAAACTTCCTGAGGGTCAAGTGTGCAAGTATAGAGAGGGAGTTTTTTAATGAGGCTGGTAATTTTGTTTTCTTTTTAGATAAACTACTCATCTCCAAGTTAAATAATTGGACTAGGGGTGGGTCATTGGTCCAGGATAGACCAATTAGATTTTCTCACCCAGAAACATGAAACTGAAATAACAAGAGTGGGTGAGACATACAGATTTGGGATCCTAGACCACCATTTGGTGGTGACCATTATGGGTCATTGTGGGAAAAGATTTCTTAATAAAGAATATATGAAAAGAGAAGCAAAAATCAAAGGTATTAACAATGAAACAAAAGAACAAATACATAGCTTTTTTATCGCATTTCCCAGCTACTCTCCCTTAACTGAATTCTGTGAGATTACCCCAACCCTTATTTAACAGTTAAGACAAAACAAGAAAAACAAGATGAAGAAGAAAAAATCTATATAACCACAGATATTTCTAAGGAGGGTAAACAACAATGAAAATAATTAACAATTATTAAGTCCCTGTGTTGTTATTTGCCGTTGAGTCGGCCCCGACTCATAGCGACACTTCTTTGGGTTTCCAAGGGTCTCTATGAGTCAGGGCCGACTCGACGGCACATAACAACAACAACAACATCACTACTGAAGTAGATTGCCCAACCTTCCTTCCAAGGAGTGGTTGGTGGGTCCCTAGGCTCTGTTTAAGTTTACACATAAAAAGGAATCATCAAGAAAAGCATAAAAGATAATCACGACTGTGGTCTGTATTACATATATATATGATTATACCAAAGTACAAAGAACTTATGTTACTTTCCCAATATTACTCACTAAAAAGGTAGAGTTGGAAACTGACCTCTGGCAAAATTTATAAAATAATGTGTTAGAGATGTAGGTCTAAAATTCTAAGTTGGTTTAATTTACCCATCCTGGTTAACAGAGAAGAATTTGGACCTCCTAGGACACAGCCTTGGAAACCCTGTGGGGCATTTCTACTCTGTCTTATGGGGTTGCTAATGATTCGGAATCAACTCAAAAGCAGTAGGTTTGGCTTGGCTTTGTTCTGAAAATCCAATAAGGAAATAGTTGTCAAGAGAGAAGTGGGAAGAGATTAAAAATTGCAGCAAAGGGAAAAAGGCCAAGAAAATTATCCCCAGTGAAAGGAAGCTTTAAAGAAATTTTCAATAACAGAAATTTCCAACAGAGAGTGTAAATTTGTTTTGCTGTGTAAGATACTGCTCCTTCAGCACTTCAGTAATATCCATTAGACTTGTGAATTTTTTTTGTGGGAGAGATTATGGATCTGTTTGTGTGCCTGGGGGCCATGGAGAAGAGGTGGGATTTCAAGTTTGCATTAATGTGGCAACTTCCATCAAGGAATTAGAAGCAGCTAAGGCCACGAGAATGCTTTAGAAATCTTGAAGGACAGATTGGACTTCCTCAGGTCTTAAAAATGGGGAGTTTGATGTAAGTTCTTCTGGATTTCAAGAGGTAGGACTCCTGACTTTATATCTATGATTCATTAATAGTACGGTTCATTTTATGCTTTAATTTGAGTGACTCTTATTTTCTCAAACCCAGATAAGCCTACTTCATTGAAGAACTTGAGCAGTCACCTGTACCCGTGAAAATGTTAGCTCTGATTTTAATCAGACATGATCATTAACAAGTGCAGAGGATATAAGATGAATACAAATTAATTACTATGATATAGTGTTATAGAAACCATAATAAGTATATGTATACAAAACTATGATGGTAAAGAAGAGACACAACAAAATGATTTTGAAATGCTTTTTCAAGAAAAGGGACCCATAATTGAGTTTTAGATTAGCCAATTGGTGAAAAACATATAAAAGGCAGAAAAATATAAAAGAACTTTAAATATTTAAGAGATTGCAAATGATTCAGTATGGATTTAACACTAGATATGTTTGTGACTGTCTGGAAATCAGGTTAGACAGGATTTTATGCACATTACATGAAGCATATTCTGCAGGCAAGTGGGAACACCTGAAATATTTATGTGCTGTGAAAGGCAAGTTCATGACTAGAAAATCCACTTTGGTGGCAGTATGCAGTATTATCAAATGGGTAATATTGTGGGACAGGGAGATAACTTAGGGGGCAGTTACAGAAGAGAGGATACATCTTAAAACTACATAAAAAACAAAATTAACATAACTTCATGAATATTAGTTATTGAATCTGTGAGTTGGGGCATAATTGGCAAACGACAGAACAGGATGAGACTTTCAAAACTAATTCCTAGGCTTGATTGGCTGCCCTTATGTTATACTCATTGAGTATGATAGAAATATAGGTCAAAGGACCAGTTTGTTAGGGAGGGACTACTGAATTTCATTTAAGAATATCCAAGATAGACACACAGTAAATGAAGAATGATACTGATGGAGAGAAGAGCTAGAAGCAAATATTTGCAAACCATAGCAGACAAGCAGTTGAAAAAACCATAAGCAAGGATTTGTCAAATACAGTTGACAGTTTGAAATGAAAGTAGGAAGTACTAGAAAGCTATTGCTTTGTGTGGAAGAGGAACAGTAGTCAGAGAAAGAATAGCAATAGAAAAACCAGAGAGTCATGGATACAGAGACAAAAGTATGTTGCGGAGAAAATGCTGCAACCCACCAAGCAACGTAAATACTGGAAAGGGTCAAATGTATTTAAACATTAATTAATGAAATTGATAAGTGGCTTAGTGCAAAGCTCAGGATATATTGGCAGATCAGAGGCATAGTCCTTGTCTTTAAGGAAATTACTATACAATGGAAGATACAAATAATAAATATGGCAACAAACAAAGATTATAATTAATGTGGTTGGTTTAGTCTCTGTGGGGTAATATTTTAGCTGAGAAATGAAAGATGAGTAGGAGCTAATCAGAGGGAAAGACACGTCTGACGGAGAAAAACGAAAGACATGACTGCCGGGAAGGATGTTGGCATATTTCAGAAACATGAGAAAGAATCCACATGTTTGGAGTGAAGGGGAGCAGACTGATAGAAAGTGAGAGGAAAAAGCTATGCCAGGGTGAGTTTGTATTAAGGTAGGAGAAAGCTGACCTTGTGCCATTTCATTAAAAATTATGGAAAAGGTACTTAGAAGGCTCACTCTTATAAAAAATATTACCAGTGAAATTAATAATTCCTCACATTTTGGGACATGTATTATTCCAATACACATTTAACACCTCCTGCATTTTCTCTGTGAATGTTTCTTCAGGGTATGTGATTCTTGTATATACTATTTTGGAAACTATTTACCTGCCAAGAAGCAACTGAATGATCTAAGATGAAACAATTAAATGTGCTTACCTGATATTTTCTAACTGGATCTGGCCATGGGTGTGTTAACGTTACCAGGTCTTTGCTGGTGGGGGCCAAATCCCCTACTTCTTGGAGATGTTTCTTGGAAGGTGAAATCAACATACAATTGTCACTATAAACTAACAACAGATGAACAGGGTCCTTAAGATGTTCAAGTCCTTGGGACTAGTCAGTCATCAATGAGACCTTTGCTTGTCTCAGAGATTATGGACTTGACCTGATAAATTCATCCCAGTTTTGTTTTCTTGCTTAAACTATTTTCAGTTTTAATATCTTGACACCAAATTATATTGATTCATATGCTGGTCACATTTACCTAGTATGTTTTAGAAACAAAAGTGAAAAATTGAGTTGGGAAATATCACCGCTCCCAGAAAGATCAGTACTATGGAGATCATATAGTTTCAGTTGCATAATTTGTCGTGGAGAGCACTGGGGTCATCAGGCCAGAAATAGAAAGAGAATAGGGAATTTATAGTAAGTTTTTGACATTCAGAGATGAACACAAGAACCAATCAGAAACTAATGCTTATCATATCCCTGGATACGAGGACTAGAAACCTTCACCACAGAACCCCATATCTTAGGAAAGAGGAAGAAGAGGGAAAACAGTCTCTTGGGGGCAGAAATTTTAAATTGACTGAAAGCTTACGTAAAGAAGACTAAGAGATTATTTATTATAGGAAGGTTAATGGAACTACATTACCTAAAAAGCAGGAGGTTTGTGAGAAAGATTGGAAAAATTACAGGAAAAAGAAACAAAACAAAACAAACTACATCTCCTTTGTGAGTGCAAATGTGTGACCCTTCTACACTAGCAATAATTGTAATAAAAGGATGGCTTTATTAAAGAATCGTCATTGAGGCACTCAAGTTAATATACATCTAATAAAGTCCAGCTGTTAGCCAGATGCTCCCACCACTACTGCCCACATGCTGGCAAAAGTTTTTCTTCTTTTTAATTAAAAAATATTATCTTTTTATCTTTTCCAATAAAATAAACATGCCATCACATGACAACTCATTTTATTAAGGGTTTATAACATTCGTAAATGGATATGCTTTGATCCGACAAGTCTCCTATCTCTAGTAAAATCTCACATTCACTTTTATTAACTACCCTTGTGACATGGCTTTTTATTACTGCTGTGAGATAAAAATCTGGGCATCATTCAGGTCCAATGTCATTGCTGGAAGAGATGTAAAGTGCAGGACCTGACAAGTTTATAAAAATTATAAGACAGATTAATAGTATCAGGGGATCATTAAGGACCCCTATTATTTTGCAAGGACTTTAAAGTTCTTATACCTTGTAGTTATCACATTTTCTCTCTTACATTCTTTTTTTTTTTTCCTACAAAATGAACTTAAATATATGACTGCTCAGAGTGTTATTAATTTGTATATATGCTCATTGGAGAAGTATTTTTTTCCCCCTCTGATGTGAATTTTCTGTATTTGAAGGCAAAGTGTGTTGTTGCTATTTGATATCCTCCAGTAGGTTCTAACTCTGTGTACAATAGAATGAAACACTGCCTGGTACCATGCCACCTGCACAATCATTTTGTTCCTATGTTTGAGTGCACTGTTGTAGCCACAGTGTCACTTCAACTCGTTGACACTCTGCTTCACCAAGCATGATGCCCTCCTCCAGGGACTGGTTCCTCCTGTTAACCTGTCCAAAATATGTAAGGTGAAGTCTGACGTCCTTCCTTCTAATCACCATTATGGCTGTACTTCTTTCTCCCAAACAAACAGGTTTGTTCAGTCTTCTGGCAGTTCATGGCATAATCAGTA
Organism: Orycteropus afer afer; assembly: GCF_000298275.1. NCBI lineage: Eukaryota > Metazoa > Chordata > Mammalia > Tubulidentata > Orycteropodidae > Orycteropus > Orycteropus afer. The sequence goes on from NW_006921594.1 coordinate 27,856,119, forward strand.
TTTTCACCAATACCATAATTCAAAGTCATTCATTCTTCTTTGATCTTCTTTTGATCCTGTTTCCACATGCATATGAAGCAACTGAAAATAGCATGGCTTGGGTTAGGTGCACCTTAGTCCTCAAGGTGACATCTTTGCTCTTAAACACTTTAAAGAGGTCTTTTGCAGCAGATTTGCCCAATGCAATGTTTCTTCCATGCCACTGATTATAGTTCTAAGCAAAATGAAATCTTTGATAGCTTCAATATTTTTTCCATTTATCATGATGTTGCTTATTGGTCCAGTTTGATGATTTTTGTTTTCTTTATTTTAAGGTGCAATATATATTGGAGGCTGTATGTTTTTATTCATAATTGTTTTTATTTGGAAACAAAGATTAATCATTGATCTTTCTTTCGAAAAACAAAAATCTTTCACCCCATGGAAGTGTCTCATGAATACTAATTTTCTTAGTGAATTTTCACATTCCAAACAATGTTTTTTTAACACTTCTGTTTGTGCACATTAATAGTTGAGGCTTGTGAACATTTCTTGATACTTCTGGAAGAGACTTTTTATTCTGATGCTCCAGAGAAGAGAAGTGGAATAAGAAAACTGAAAAAGAGGGAAAGCTAGTGATCTACCTTTCTTGTCAAGGTATATGTCAGATACTTGGAAGAGAAAAATACAGACACCACAAACAATACAACAATGAACTGGTATGTTTTGTTATGTGCAGCTTGAGAGTTGTTGTAAGCTACATTTAAATTCAAAATATAAAATCACTGCAGCAATGCAGTGTTAAATTTGAGTTCACAGTTGAAATGTGCCTCAAGAGAACCGACGAAGAAAAATTTCCTGCAAACTGTGTGTTAATAACTGCAACTTTCTTGTTATATATACTATATTAATATATTATGTCACCATAAAAATAATTTATGATTGCTAAATAAATATTCATGGTATTTACAAAAGAAAATCACAAAGAGAGATAACACTTATCATTATTTGATCTCTCCATCATTTATAGTGGATAAACAAAATAAGCCTGAACAACATTTCCAGGAAGAATTTTCCAAATGATAAAGAAACAATAAGTCAGTATTATTCATACTAAGGAGACTTGTGGCACAATGGTAAAAGTGCTCAGCTGCTAGTCAAAATGTCAGTGGTTCGAACTACCAGCTGCTCCATAGGCAAACGATGTGGCAGTTTGCTTCTGTAAATATTTACAGTCTTAGAAACCCTCTGGGGCTGTTTTACTCAGTTCTATAAGGTCACTATTGTGCCTAAGGCACTTGACTGCTAACCAGAAGGCTGGCAGTTCAAGCCCACCAGACACTTCTCAGAAGGAATGTTGGGCAATCTACTTCCATAGTGATACTACCTCGGAAACCCAAGGAGGGTTCGCTAGGAGTTGGATCTGACTTGATGGCACACAACAACAACAACATAAGGTCACTATGAGTTGGATTTGACTTGATGAGAACAGGCTTTTTTTTTTTTTTTATTCATACTAGGATTAATTAAGATGCAAACCTGTCTATAGTTTACATTGCTGTAATACACTCCCTCACTTGAGATGATTTACTTCTGATTTATCTTAAAGTACAGTAGTTTATCATTCCAGATGCATTGTAAATTTATTTTTTCAAAAATATTTAAAATGACTTGAAAGGCTTTCAAATGCTCAATTCTATTGTATTATTTTGTATTTTGAAAGGCTCTCCATTCCCAGGAAATAAGTTACTGGGGCTCAAATTAATACTGTAAGCAAAAAAAAAAAAACAAAAAGTCGCTGAGTTGATTCTGACTCATAGTGACTCTACAGGACAGAGTAGCACTGCTGCATATGGTTTCTAAGGCTGTGAATCTTTACAGAAGCAGACTGCCTCATCTTTCTACCTTGGAGTGCCTGGTGGGTTCTGACTGGTGACCTTTTTGGTTAGCAGCCAAGTGTTTTAACCACTGCACAGCCAGAGCTCCTTATTGTAAGTAAAAGCAAATGGAAAATACAGCCTATGTAAATCTATCTGCCTTCATGACTATTGTTCATATGTGAATAGGAATGCTCCCAATGATTAGAGACTAATGGTCTTAGTCTAATTCATGGTTGCAATGGCATGCTTTAAGAAGAGTCTAATTAGCCAATGCACAGTTCTAATATTTCTCTTTTCTGAGTATGTTCTACATATGAAATGCATTACAAATTGAGCTGCTGTCAGTCCTCCTTCCTGATTGGCTGGGAACATTAATGCAGTCCATCAACTCACCATCAGACCATTACTTTCTCAGCAGCATTCCCTGCGGACTTTCGTTGCTCACTTTGAACATACTGCTTTAATAAGGAAAATTATTTCAGAAAGCTTGAGTTATCTCAGGCTTGGGAAGAAGCACTTCGTAATCTGACAAAGTGCTTTCAATAGTATATGGTTTTGGAGATCACGGAGGAAAATGTATTTTTGGCCTCATTTACATAAAAACATGCAGCACAGCATTTCACAAATTAACACAAATTTGATATAACACTGATTGATATATGACTAAATCCTTCCATTTCTAAGATTCCAGATGTGTTTTGTGTTGTTTTAATGTTGGTTGATTTATTTTGTGATTAGTTGTTAGAATGTAAGACATCTGTTGTCATTGTGTAGTGTAGAATATTTTAATGCCATTACTAAATTCAACGCATCTATCAGTGCCTAATCATGTGTCTAATGCTAACGCAACTCCGTGGGTAGGCTTTTCTACACAGATGTTGAACACTAGACTGCTGATCATGAAATTCTTCCAACACAGTATTTATGAAAAGCAACCTCTTAGTATTTGAATTTAGGTAGGTAAAAAATGCTAAAACTCAACAAGAAAATATCAGTGAGTTTCGTGATTTTATTTCATTCTTTATTGAAGTAGCTGTAATGGTATATGGCTTTTGTAGTAATATTGTACACTTAAGAAATTTAATTTCATTATTACTGATCATACTAAATCTCCCTGTTTTCCCTGAAGTTCAGGGAAGTAAGTACTAGCATGTCCAGTGTCTGATAACAAATAAAGGTGGAACTAATGCAAATAAGACTGTGAGTAGAAAGATAATCTTATAACTATCTCCAAATAAACTGGAAGTATTCTTCTTTATTAGTGCACTATTATCCAATTTTTAAGGAATGCATTTCTATTGAGGAAATATAGAGTGTTTATTACCAATCTAGGCCCAATTATCATTAACTGTAGCAAAAAAAGGCTGTGAGAAGATGTGGAAAGGACAATAAGAGCAACCAGTGATCTAGTTAATTTCAGAAATCGATAAAAGGTTATAGTTCAAAAATAATGTCAGCAATATATTGTAAGGTGATTTTATTTGGCATTTGTGGAATTCACAATGTTCATAGAGCCCTGGGCTTCTTTAGGTCATAAATACTTATTGGGCATGTGTTTATTAAGAAGAACAATGGAAAGTATTCTCTCTAGGCTATAATCCTCAGTTAGACCCAAGCTGTAATGATATTTGGTCAAAATGGTAAGAGAATGATTGAAAGTTAAGATACTACTGTTAAATTTCCTCTGTGTATGTGTGTGTGTGTGTGTGTATAAATTTAAAACCATTTTAGATGAACTGGAAGAATATTCTCTAGTCAAAGAATATGGAAACATGGCAGAAAAATAACATAGGCAAAACATAGCTTCAGTGAATCTTTGAGGTCAGATACAGCTTTATTCAGATTCTGGCTGCACCATTTCCTACTTGGACAACCTTTGCCAAGTTACTTAATTTTCTTGTGCCTATTTCTCAATAAAATTCAGAAATAAAGATTATCATATAGTAATACACCACTTGTCTGACTTCATCACACTTTGGTGGCTTGTGTGTTGTGATTTTGGAAGCCATGCCACTGGTATTTCAAATACCAGCAGAGTCACCTAAGGTAGACAGGTTTCAGTAGAGCTTCCAGACCAAGACACACTAAGAATAAGGAAGAGGTGGTCCACTTCTGAAAAAATATTAGCCACTGAAAATCTTATGAAGAGCAGTGAAATATTGTCTAATATATTGCCAGAAGATGAGGCCCTCATGATGGTACCAAAAGCCAAACCAAACTTACTCCCATAGGCACTTAAAATATATCTAGGGAACAGGTGCCTCCTCAAAGTGGAGGTGACTTTAATGACATGGATGGAGTAAAGCTTTCAGGACTTTCATTTGCTAATGTGGCACAACTCAAAATGAAACAAACAAACAAACAAAACAGCTGCAAGTATCCATTATTAATAGAACGTGGAATGCGTGAAGCATGAATCTAGGAAAATGGGAAGTTGTAACAATTAAATGGAATGCATAAAGATCAATATCCTTGATATTAGCAAGCTGTAATGGACAGGTATTGGCCACTTTGAATCAGAAAATCATATGGTCTACTATGCCAGGAATGATAAATTGAAGAACGGCCTCACATTCATTGTCAGAAAGAATATTTCAAGATCTACCTTGAAGTACAATGTTAGTATAACATTGATACTAGTTAGTATAACAGTGAAGTACAATTGTTAGTATAACAGTGATAGTATAACATCGATATGCATACAAGGGAGATTTCACACATCAACCAGCAAAGCTGAAGATGAAGAAATTGAAGATTTTTACCAACCTCTATAGTCAGAAATTGACCAAACATGTATTCAAGACATATTGATAATTACTGATGATTGGAATGCAAATGTTGGAAATGAAAAAAGTATCAGTAGTTGGAAAAGATGACCTTGGTGACAGAAGTGATGTGAGACCGCATGACAGAATTTTGTAGGACCAATGACTTATTAATTGCAAGTACCCTCCATCAGCAACAGAAATAGTAACTATACATGTGGACCTTGGCAGATGGAATACACAGGGCTCAAACTGATCACATCTGTTGGAAAGAGACAATGGAGAAGCTCAATATCATCAGTCAGAACAAGGCCAGAGGCCAACTGTGGAACAGATTATTAATTGCTCATAGGCAAGTTTAAGATGAAGCTAAAAAAAAAATTAAAACAAGTCCATGAAAGCCAAAGTATGACCTTGGGAGTATCCCACTTGAATTTAGAGACTGTCTGAAGAATCAACTTCACATGTAGAACACCAGTGACCGAAGACCAAACGAGTTGCGGGATGACATCAAAGACATCATTCATGAAGAAAGCAAAAGGTCATTAAAAAGACAGGAAAGGAAGAAAAGAACAAAATGATTGTCAGAGAGACTTTGAAACTTGCTCTTGAATGGAGATTAGCTAAAGCAAATGGAAGAAATGATGAAGTAAAAGAGCTGAATAGAAGACATCAAAGGGAAGTTCAAGGAGACAAAGCAAAGTATTATAATGAAATGTGCAAAGACTACAGTTAGAAAATCAAGCTGAAAGAACTGAAGAAAAAACTCAAGTCTAGAGTTACAATATTGAAGGCTTCTGTGGGCAAAAGATTGATACAGGAAGCATCAAAAGAAGATGGAAGGAATACATAGTGTTACTGTACTAAAAAGAATTAGTCAATGCACAAACATTTCAGGAAGTAGCACCTAACAAAATTTAGTAATAATCAGTATATGAAATAAATGATCTGATATATTTAATATTTCCAGTATAGAGTTCACATATACTAAGTGCCCAATAAACTATAGTTATTATTAGTATTTATTCTCCTTACTGATAATGATGTAGGATTATAATTCTGAATAAAAATATATTCTTATGAAGGAATTGAAACATGTTTAATACTTACTAAAAAAAAAAAAAACTACCTCAACATCAACTATGGCCAAATGAAATCTTTGCCATGGCCATTTTGTAAGTTTTAAATATTGTTGTTGTTGTTAAGTGCCGTAGAGTCATTTCCGACTCATAGCGACCCCATGCACAGCAGAATGAAACACTGCCCGATCCTGCGCCAGCCCCACAATCCCTGCTATACTTGAGCCCATCATTGCAGCCACCATGTCAATCCATCTCGTTGAAGGCCTCCCCCTCTTTCGTCGACCCTCCACCCTACCAAGCCTGACATCCTTCTCTAGGGAATGGTCCCTTCTTACAACATGACCAAAATAGGTGAGACCAAGTCTGGCCATTCTTGCTTCCAAGGAGCATTCTGGCTGCACTTCCTCCAGGACAGATCTGTTAGTTCTTTTAGCAGTCCATGGTACTTTCAGCATTCTCTGCCAGCACCACAACTCAAAAGCATCAACTCTTCTTCGGTCTTCCTTATTCATTGTCCAGCTCTCACATGCATACTAGGTGATTGGAAATATCATGGCTTGTGTCAGGTGCACCTTAGTCCTCAATGAGATACCCTTGCTCCTCAGGACTTGAAACAGTTCCTTCGCAGTTGACTTTCCCAATGCTACACGTCCTCTAATGTCCTGACTGCTGCTTCCGTTGGCATCGATTGTAGAACCAAGCAACGTGAATTCCTTGACAACCTCAATCTTCTCTCCATTTATTGTGATGCTGCTCATTGGTCCAGTTGTGAGGATTTTTGTTTTCTTTATGTTGAGATGTAATCCATACTGCAGACTGTATTCTTCAACCTTCATCAGTAGGTGCCTTAAGTCATCCTCACTTTCAGCAAGCCAAGTTGTATTGTCTGCATATCTCAGGTTGTTAATGATTCTTCCTCCAATTCTGATACCATGTTTTTCTTCATATAGTCCAGCTTCTCGGATTATTTGCTCAGCATATAGATTGAATAAGTGTGGAGGCAGAATACAACCCTGACACACTCCCTTCTGGATTTTAAACCATGTAGTGTCCCCTTGTTCTGTTCGAACGACAGCCTCCTGGTTAAGGTACAGATTCCTCATGAGTACAATCAAGTGCTCGGGGATTCCCATTCTTCTCAATGTTATCCATAATTTTTCATGATCCACACAATCAAATGCCTTTGCATAGTCAAGAAAACACAAGTAAACATCTTTCTGGTATTCTTTGCCTTGAGCCAAGATCCATCTGACAACAGCTATGATATCCCTTGTTCCACATCCTCTTCTGAATCTGGCTTGAACCTCAGGAAGTTCTCTGTCAATATACTGCTGCAAACATTTCTGAATTATCTTCAGTAAGATCTTACTTGCATGCAATATTAATAATATTGTTCTATAATTTCCACATTCTGTGGGATCACCTTTCTTTGGAATGGGCACAAATATGGATCTCTTCCAGTCAGTTGGCCAGGTAGCTGTCCTCCAAATCTCTTGGCATAACTGAGTGAGTGCCTCCAATGGGGCATCTGTTTGTTGAAATATCTCAATCGGTATGCCATCAATTCCCGGAGCCTTGTTCTTTGCCAGTCCTTTCATTGCAGCTTTGACTTCTCCCTTCATTACCATTGGTTCTACATCATATGCCACTTCCTGAAACGGATGAAGATCGATCAGTTCTTTTTGGTACAGTGACTCTGTGTATTCCTGCAACTGAAGTTTTAAATAGACAGAATGAAAAGTATTCTAAGTGCTCAATTTATTCTACTACGTGGTGGTATATGTTGTACTTAATTTATTCTGGCATACCCAACAGGAGATAGATGATTATGCCTAACGGAAGTGTGATCTTTAGAAGAACTAAATTAATCTAGAATGCACAATGAAATAGATGCCTTGAATTCTAACAAAAATATTTAAAGTAAATAAATTAAAACATTAACTCAGCTCCAACCAACATATCTGAGTTTCAAGTACAAATAAACAGGCATAATTTAGGATATATGCTATTGAGTCTGCCCACTCCTTAAGTAGCTTCCAGAATGTTCCTACCAACTGCTTTGGGTATTATAAATGGATGATGTGCTTAACTGCCAATCTAAAGGTTAGAAGGTCATATACACCCAGAGGTACCTTGAGAGAAATTCTTTGTAACCTACTTCCACAAAAATCAGCTTTTGAAAACCCTATGCAGCACAAGTTCTACTCCAATACATATGAGGTTGTTATGACTTGGAAGCAACTTGGCCACTGGAATTGGAAAGCTACTATGTGTAAATGATGGAGTGGTGGAGGTATCTGACATCCTTGTCTAACTTCACACAGGGAAAGAGAGAGAATCATTATCAACATCTACAGCGCAAGGCTGATTGGTTGATTCCTATGAGGAGAAGGTCAGACATACCTCCTCTCCACACTGACACCAACTGTGTTTCCCACAGCACTCTCTACTTCTCTTCTGGGCTCAATAATTTGTTGCAATGGCCACAAAGAAGTCACAGACAATATTTATGATTATGGGGTTTATTAGGGAAATTACAGGTTCCAACTAGGGATCAAGCAAGACTCAGGATTCAGTTCTTTGGTCAGGACAGCCTATCAGCCAGGCTTTAAGGTAGGCTTTCTCTGGTCCTTGGTCCCTTGGTTTTTCAGCTTTTCCCCTGCTCAGGCAAGTTACAAAGCTCTTTAACTCTGCCAATACGTGCCCAGGGGCACTGTATTCTGCCACTAAGCCTCAGCTGAAAGTGCTTGGCTTCCTAATTCCATGAGTTGGCAAGTCTAGCTCCTCCAACAAGCACATGGAGGCACCCTACTCTGCTAGCAAGCCTCCTGCTTGAAGGTGCTCAGGTCTCTTGCTCCATGGGACAGGAAGCCCACCATGCCATTTCATGCTGGTCTTCTGGTTTTGCTGCCACCATTTCTCTGTTGCTCCTACTTACCATGTTATGTTGTCTCCAGTGTTGCAGCTTGCTCTCTTTCTCCTGGGTCTAGGAGGTTCCCAGCACAGGGATCCTAGGTCCAAAGGAGGTGCTCTGCACCCAGCTCTTTCTCTTGGTGGTAGCAGATCTCCCCTTTCCACCTCAGTGATGGTTCATTTTAAGCCTAGTGGAATGGCAAAACTAACCAATCCTCTTGTTAGGGTTCCATACACTTAACACCTATTTGCATGTCCCACCTCCACAAGTATGCCAAGCACCTTCTTTGTATTATTAGCAAGCTAATTCCCTCAGTGGGCCAAAACACCTTATTTGCATAATCCACTGGACATTTTGGTGGGAGTTACAAGATCATGGCTAGAAAGGCCATATACAACAGTCCATCCCACTAAAATTACACATTGCATGTGGACCAAATTGTCACACATGTACTTTATCTTCAAGGGAGACTAAGAAGCACAGTTTGTTTCAAACTGAGTGCTATGCCACATCCAATAAAATTAAAGTTTTGTTTTTTAGGTAAGAAGGATAGAATGGACATTGAACAGGCAACAAGTAGTTCTTGCCACAGTTGGGTAAATAATAATTAGCTAACTGGGAATATAACAAATATTCAGTCTATTAAAAAGTGTAACAGTAAGTGAATAGGGAAGAGGTATAACTCAGGGATAAGACAATAAATTTCAATTTCAAATGTAACTCTGCAAGCAGCACAGCACTTCATCAGAACCTAAAGCATATACAATAATTAAAAGATCTAATTTTAAATTCCTTTTTGAAATATGCTTAAATAGTACATGTTAAAAGGTTGGAAAATTCAGGAACCTCCAAGATGAAGGGAAAGAAAGAGAGAGAGAAACAGTTATACCCTCACTGTAAGGAGATAACAAGTTAGGATTCTGGTGTATATCCTTTTAGTCATATTTCATATTCACAAATATACACATACATTGTTGTTGTTGTTGTTATGTGCCATCGAGTCGGACCCAACTCATAGCGATCCCTCCTTGGGTTTCTGAGGCAGTATCACTACGGAAGTAGATGCAGTTCTTCATGTATTTTATCTTTCTTCCTCCACAGTAAATGTAGAAAAGATCTATTTATTTCTACATTATTTTAGTGTTACAGGATATGCAACTTGAAAGAAATAGAACACATATTGACTCTCTACAGGGGGATGGATTTGTTTATTATAATCTCCATTGTAAAAAAGAAAATGATAATAATGAACCAGGTGACTTGGTGAAGTTATAGTTAAATAATTTCAATGAGGGCATTTTCTTTTAAAGATTTATAGATTGTGTATTGCTTCAATTTTTTTGCAACTTTATGTATCAACTCTGGACTTAAGTAACTGAGCTACAGACACACACACACAGTGAAGGAAAACTAACAAGTTCCCCAAACTCAATTTTTTAAAATTCCCTTCAAATTAGCCTTTCTTAACCCACTTCCCCTATTCATGTCATTGGAACCATAATATTTCTAATTACTCAGGCTCAAGTCAGAGATTGTGGAGAAGATTATATTACAGTGGTTTGTGCCCTAGTTGCCAGATTCCAAATCCAATTCTGCAATGACTACTTAACAAGCATAAACCTTGAATTAAATTCAATACTACTTTTTAATCTGTAAAATGGAAATGATATTCCTTACTTCATTGGATGATTTGCAGTGTTGAGTGAGAACAACAATAACAAAACAACAACAAATCAAACTCACTGCCATTGCAGACTCATAGAACCACAGAGTAGAACTGTCCCATAGGGTTATGAAGGCTGTAATTCTTTACAGAAATAGATTGCCTCATCTTTCTTCCACAGAGTGCCTGGTGGGTTCCGACTGCTGACCATTTTGGTTAGCAGCACCATGTTTTAACTACCGTGCCAACAGAGCTCCTTGAATAAGAATATTGCCCACTATTATTCTCTCTCTTTTATTCATATGTTAGCAGTCCTATTATTTCTGTCTCTGGAATATTATTTATATCTCTTTCAAACTCTTCATTCTCATTACAACTTACCAAGTTCATACTATTATTATCTTACAGTCCAACTAGCCTAAAAATTGTCAATTTCTCTTTTCTCAGCACAATCACAATAGTTTTTGAAGTAAACCTCTGATAAACTTTGCTGTTCAAATGTCCATGGATATTCCCTATTGATAATCAATGAAATATTACCTAATATTCAAAATTATCCACAATCTGGTTCAAATTTACTAACTTTCATCTCTTTATCCCATTCATCTACTCCTGTATTATAATCAAATGATACTATTTTCTTGACATTTTTTTATTTTTGCTCACACAATTTTCCCCATTGAAAATACATTTTTCTTCACATTTCTACATATTTGGATCTTACCTATTTTTCAAAGTTCAACTCAAATTACATATCCTCCATAAAGGACCTTCTTATTCTTCCAGATTCATGAGTCATCTCTCTTGGCCCTGAACTCCTATGGTGTTTTATTTGTACTTCTTATAAGAATCATTTCCTTTTCCCTTATTCTGAAAGTTATACAATCCTTTTATGACTTTTATTTTTAGAATGAAATAGCCTCCCAAGACAGTATTATACATTTTAGATTTTTTTTTTCATATTTCCAAAGCATCCACAGTTTATATATCAGTGGGACTCAATTAAATTTGATTGCATCAGTGAATTAGAAATTACATTTTCAAATACATTTTCAAATCACAGGTCTGTTAGAAAGAGAGCTGTGGTGGTGCAGTGCCTAAGGCATTTGACTGTGGGCCAGAAGGTCAGTGGTTCAAATTGACTAGCCAGTCCAGAGAAGTAAGATAGGGTAATCTATTTCTGGAAAGGTCTTGGAAACCTAAAGTGGGTCACTGTGACTCAGAATTGACTCAATGGCAGTGAGTATAGTAATTTAACTTCACAGTATAACACTCAATGGGAGCTCTGGTAGTGTAGTGCCTAAGGTACTTGACTGCTAACCAGAGGCTGGTGGTTCAAACCACCAACCACTCCTCAGAAGGAAGGTTGGGCAATCTTCTTCCATAGTGATACTGCCTTGGAAACCCAAGGAGGGGTCGCTATGAGTCGGGTCCAACTTGACAGCACGTAACAACTGCATAACACTGAAATCCATAATTTTATGGATGTCCCTTATGGCAGGGATGTCCCACCAGGAAACGGGAGTGGAACAGTTTGGAATAGCTAAGGGAGACAAACTTGTCTGTCAGTTTGTCGTCCTATGGTGGCTTGTGTGTTGCTGTGAGGCTGAAGGTTGTGCCACTGTTGTTTCAAACGCCAACAGGGTTACCCACGGTGGACAGGTTTTCAGCAGAGCTTCCAGACTAAGAGACTTGGAAGAAGGAAGAAGCCATCCACTTCTCAAAGAATTGGCCAGTGAAAACCTAATGAATAGCAGTGAAACACTGTCAGATATAATACTGAAAAAATTTATGGATAGCCATGAAATATTGTCTGATAAAATGCTGGAAAATGAGTGCCCTCAGGTCTGAAGGCACTCAAAATATAACTAGGAAAGAGCTGCCTCCAAACACCAGAGCCAACCTGCATGATGGGGTTAGAGTAAAGCTTTCAGGACATCCATTTGCTGACGTGGCATGACTCAAATTGAGGAGAAACAGCTGCAAACATACAATAATAACTGGAACATGGAATGTACAAAGTATGAATCCAGAAAAATTAGAATTTGTAAAAAATGAAATGAAATGCATAAAGATTGGTATCCTAGGCATTAGTGAGCTGAAATGGACAAGTTTGGGCCATTCTGAATTAGACAACCATATGATCTATGATGCCGAGAATGACAAATTTAAGAGGAATGGCATGGTATTCATCATCACAAAGAATATTTCAAGGTCTATCCTGAAGTACAATGCTGTCAGTGATAGGATATTACCCATATGTCTACAAGAAAGACCTGTTAATACTATTTTTATTCATATTTATGCACCAACCACCAAAACGAACAATGAGGAAATTGAAGATTTTTATCAACTTCTGCAGTCTGAAATTGACTGAACATGCAATCAAGATGTGTTAATTATTACTGGTGATTGGAATGCAAGACTTGGAAACAAATAAGAACCACTGGTAGTTGGAAAATAAGGCCTTGGTGATTGAAATGATGATGGAGATCACATGACAGAATTTTGGAAGATCAACAACTTATTCATTGCAAATACCTTTTTCAACAAACAGCGGCTATACACATGGACTTCACCAGATGGAGTACACAGGAATCAGGTTGACTACATCTGTGCCAAGAGGTGATGGAAAAGCTCAATATCTTCAGCCAAAACCAGGCCACGGGCTGATTGTGGAACAGATCATCAACTGCTTATATGCAAGTTCAACTTTAAGTTGAAGACAATTAAAACAAGTCCACAAGAGCCAAAATATGACCTTGAATATATCGCTTCTGAATTTAGAGACCATCTAAAGAATAGATTTGATGCATTGAGCACCAATGACTGAAAACCAGAAGAACTGTGGGAGGATATCAAGAACAGTATCCATGAAGAAAGCAAAATGTCATTAAAAAGAGAGGAAAGGAAAAAAAGACCCAAATGGCTGTCAGAGGAGACTCTCAAGCTTGCCCTTGAATGGAGAGTAGCTAAAGCAAATGTAAGAATCAACAGGATAAAATGGCTGAACAGAAGATTTCAAAGAGTAGCTCAAGAAGACAAAGTCAATTATTATAATGAAATGTGCAAACAATTGGAGTTAGAAAACCAAAAGGGAAGAACATGGTGGGCATTTCTCAAACTGAAAGAACTGAGGAAAAGAATTAAGTCTCGAATTGCAATATTGAAAGATTCCATGGCAATATGTTGAATGATGCAGGAAACATCAAAACAAGATGGATGGAATACATAGAGTCACTATACCAAAAAGAATTAGTAGATGATCATCCATTTCAGGAGGTGGCATATGATTAAGAACCAATGGTGTCGAAAGAAGTCAAAGCTTCACTGAAAGAAGTGGCAAAAAACAAGGCTCCAGGAATTGACAGAATACCCACTGAGATGTTTAAACAAACAGATGCCCCACTGGAGACACTCACTTGGCTATGCCAAGAGATTTGGAAGACAGCTACCTGGCCAACTGACTGGAAGACATCTATATTTGTATGCATTCTAAAGAAAGGTGATCCCACAGAATGTGGAAATTATCTAACAATCTCATTGATAACATATGCAAGTAAAATCTTGCTGAAGACAATTCAAAAACAGTTGCAGCAATATATTGACAGAGAACTTCCAGAAATGACAGCTACATTCAGAAGGGGACATGGAATGAGGTATATCATAGCTAATGTTAGATGGATTTTGGCTGAAAGCAAAGAATACCAGAACAATGTTTACTTGTGTTTTATTAATTGTGCAAAGACATTTGATTGTGTGGATCATAACAAATTGTGGATACAATTGAGAAGAACAGGAATTCCAGAACACTTAATTGTGCTCATGAGGAACCTGTACACAGACCAGGAGGTTGTTGTTCAAACAGAACAAGGGATGCTGCATGGTTTAAAATCGGGAAGGAAGTGTGTCAGGGTTGTATCCTTTCACCATAGTTATTCAATCTGTATGCTGAGAAAATAATCCAAGAAAATGGACTATACGAAGAAGAACGTGGCATCAGGTTTGGAGGAAGAATCATTAATAACCTGAGATATGCAGATGACACAACTTTGCTTGCTGAAAGAGAGGATGACTTGATGAGCACTTACTGATGAAAATTAAAGACTACAGTCTGTAGTATGAATTACACTTCAACATAAAGAAAGCAAAATTCCTCACAACTGGACCAATAAGCAGCATCACGATAGACGGAGAAAAGATTGAAGTTGTCAAAAACTTCATATTATTTGGTTCTACAATCAATGCCAATGGAAGCATCAGTCTAGATATAAAAAGACATATTACATTGGGCAAATCTTTTGCAAAAGAACTCTTTCAAATACTGAAGAACAAAGAAAGACATTTCCTTGAAGACTAAAACACACCTAACCCAATTCATCGTATTTTCAATCTCCTCCTATGCATGTGAGAGCTGGACAATGAACTAGGAAGCCTGAAGAAGAGTTGATGTTTTTGAGTTGTGGCCTTGGCAAAGAATGCTGAAAGTACCATGGACTGCTAAAAGAACTAACAAATATCTTCTGGGGGAAGTGCAGCCAGAATGTTCCTTGGAAGCAAGAATGGCTAGACTTTGTTTCACCTGCCATGTTGTCAGAAAAGGCCATTCTCTAGAGATGGATGTCATGCTTGGTAAAGCAGGGGGTCAATGAAAGAGAGGAAGTCCCTCAACAACATGAATTAACATGGTGGCTGCCCCAACGGGCTCAGGGATCATAGGGATGATCTTGTGAGCTTGGCACAGGACTGGGCATTGTTTCATTCTGTTGTACATAAGGTCTCTATGAGTCGGAAATGACTTGACAGCACATAACAACAACTTATAACTTTAAGAAATGGGTAGACTCATGAGATTTAATAGTTAAATATGAATTTCAGCAATCCTCTCTTCTAACTTAATCTTTTAGTAGATGAAACCACTGAGGATAAGAAATGCTAAGGCACTTGTAAACAAACCATTTTTATTGTCACGGTAAAGCTGGCACAACAGTCTCATGTTCCAACACTCGGGGTAGAGAATCCCTACTAGTTGTCAGTCTTACTTTCATATGTATGTGGTCCAACTCAGAGTTAGAGGTTCATATAAATGCAGAATATTGATCCTTCTCTTATACCACTACTCGTTCTTTTCCTTCTTCCTCCTCTTCCCCCTTCTCTCCATCTTTCTATTGTTTTTCCTCTTCCTATTGTTATTCTTCATCTTCCCATTCTTATTCCTCCTCTTCCTTCTCCTTCTAATTCATTGAGGTATATTTTACATATTTTCAAAAATATAAAGTAATGATTTTTAGTAAATGTATTGAGTTGTGCAATTATCCTATAAATCAACTTTATAACATTATTTTATCACTTAGGTCCATTTATAGTTAGTCTTTATTCCCACCCTTGGCCTCAGGAAACCACTAGCCTATTTCTCTGCCTTTTCTACTCATTTCTTTTAAACGGAATCATACAATACATGGTCACTTATGTCTGGATTCTTTCATTTTGTGTAGTCTTTTTGAGTTTAATTCATGTTGTGGCATGGATTAGTACCTTGTTCCTTTATATTTGGACTATAGTAATAGTCCAAATTATATATTTCACTATATGGACATTGAAAATTTTACCTAACTATTCATCAGTATATGAGCATTGAAGTTGTTTCTAGTTTTTGTTTATTATAAACCATGCTTCTATGAATATCCATGTAAAAATGTTTTGTGTGGACATTTGTTTCATTTCTCCTGTGTAGATACCTAGAGGTAAAATATACTGAGTTGTATGAAAAAGTTGGTTATAGTTAATTTTGAATAAACTGTTTTTTGAAATGGCTGTACCAGTTTACATTTCCATCAGCAATGTATGAGGGTTCCCATTGTCTGCATCCTCTCCAACATTTGTTATTATCTTAAAAAAAATTACTCCATTATAATTTTCATTTTCATGATATATAATGAGGTTGAAGCATATTTTTCTGTTTTTAGCTATTCATATATTTTGTTTTGTGACATACCTATTCACATCTGTTGTCCTTTTTATTTTTTGATTTATGTATCTTCTCATTACTATATTGCAAGATTTACTTGTATGTCTAAATACAAGTAGTTTATTTGATTTATGTTTTGGAAATATTTTTAACCTTTGCTTATTATTTTACTTTCTTACTACTGTGTTCTGATGCAGAAGTGTTGCATTTTCATGAGGCTGTATTTAATTTTTTTTGTTTTTAATTTTGTGTCCCATGATTTAGATGTCTTATCTTAAAATGTTTTCATTTAACCCAAGGTCTCAAAACTTGTCTCCTTCATTCTTCCTCTAAAAGTGTTATTGATTTAGCCCTTACATTTAAGTCTGTGAGCCATTTTGAGTTAATTTTTGTGTTAGCATGAGGCAAGGGTGTAAGTTCATCTCTTTGCCTGTGGATTTCCAATTGTTCTGGCACAATGTGCCAACAAGACAACCATTTTCCCATTAAATTGCTTTGGCAGCTTTGTAAAAAATCAGTTGTCTGTAAACGTTAGAATTTATTTCTGCACTTTCAGTTTTATTCTTGTGATCTATTATGTCTATGCTTATGCCAGTACCACATTGATTGACAAACTATATCTCAGTGAGTTTTCAAATCAGGAAGTGAAATTACTTCAAGTTTGCTTTTTCTTTTTAATTGTCAGGGTTATTTTAGGTCTTTCACTTTTTTTCTGAATTTAACATTCACCTTGTTAATTTCTGAATTGAAAAAAATACAAAATAAAGCAAACAAACAAAAAAAACCCACCTGTTTGTATTATGGTAGAGATTGTGTTGAATTCACTAATTAATTTGGGTAGAATTGCCATTTCAACACTATTAAACCTTCCAATTTATGAACATAGGATTTCTTTCCATTTATTTAGGTCTTCTATAATTTCCTCAACAATGTTTTAAATAGCTCTTATTCCAAGATTACTGCCAACAAAGAGCTTGTAAAACAAAGGTATGTTCGTTTTCTTTCTTTTTTAAAAATAGGAATGTTCATTTTCTATGTCATTAAACTCAGTCTTTAACCTCAAGCCTTGCTTGTGAGCCCTCTCCAACTCTTTTGTATAGTAAGCTTCATCTTTGACTAGACATAATCTTCTACTTTCTTGACATCGCCCTTTTCATTAATACTGTTAACTACCTCTGATGACATGTTGGCTTTCTGATAGGTTAGATTCTTGTTGTCAGTATCTTCATATCTATCCTCATCTTTTCTCTCTGCTCCTTTCAATTCTAGGTCCACTGTGTCATCCAGTCTATTATTTTTATTTTGAGAGTCATTGGAGAAAGTCTGAACATCACACTGACCTGAATGATCATCTGCTCATCTGACTAGTTTTCCACCCTCTTGATTCTGGGCAGGCCTTATGATTATCTTTGGCCCATAGAATGCGGCAGAATTAACACTGTGCAAATTTCAGATCTTAGCATTTAAGAGATGTTACCGATTCCACTCTTACCCTTTTGGAGCCCTGAGGCCACCATGTTGTGAAAAATCACAGACTACTGGAGGACAAAAGGCTGTGTGGAGGAGAGCTAGGGTAACTCAGCTGACAACTCACACCAACTGCTAGCATGTGAGGCCACCTTAGACCCTATAGCTCCAGTCAAATTTTTAAATAATTATAGTCACATAAAGGATTCTAGGTGGCATTAGCAGAAGTATGTCCAAACCTGCCAATCCAAAGTAATAATAAAATGTTGCTGATTCAAGTTATTCAGAATATTTTGCTATACAGTGATAGAAAACCAATACACTAATAATCAAAGTTCTGCATCCACAACTCATCTTTGAGTCATCAGTCATTTTTGTTTATACCTTTAATATATACTGTGGTAGTTAAGATTATGTGTCAACTTGGCTAGGCCTGGTTTTGAGTGGCTGGGCAGCTGGCTGGATATAGTTATTCCCCATGATGAGACTGGTAATCAACTCCATGGTGGAATCCATTGGAGAAGCTGAGAAGCTGCCTTAGGGATGTGGTCTGCTTTCAGTATACAAGAAGCACTGAGAAAAGTCTCTGCAAAGCTCTGGCATGCTTGGACCCTGCATGTAGCTGATTCTTCACTCGGCAGCCTGCCATATCCTGCCAATCCTGGGACTTTTCCTGGACTTGAACAAGTGGCCTGCTGTGTTGTTTGATAATCTTAGGACTGTGCCTTTTAACTTGTTGACCTTGGATTTGCCAGCCTCAGCAGCCACCAGGTCCCTGATAAGAGAAGCCTCCAGCTTCAGCGGGCCAGGAGCAAGAGGTTGAGGGGCTTTCCCCCAGCCCCTAGAACTTGGCCTTCTGAACTTGGACTTCTACCTTCCTAAACTGTAAGAGAATAAATCCCTGTTTGTTAAAGCTATCCATTTGTGGTATTTTTCTGTTAGACTGGAAATAGATGTAACCAAAACAATATGTAAAGCTAGATGAATACTCTGCAGGAAACTTCTCTTTGCTTTTTTATCTATATTATTTATAATTCTTCCACCAGGTAACTCCCATCAGTTGAGTTCTATTAAGTTGCTAAACCTACAACTTCCCCTATTTAAAAATTGGTTCTGTTGTTGTTGTTATATGCTGTCGAGTCGGACCCGACTCATAGCGACCCCTCCTTGGGTTTCCCAGGCAGTATCTCTATGGAAGTAGATTATCCCATCATCCTTCCAAGGGGTGGCTGGTGGGTTTGAACCACCAGCCTTCTGGTTAGCAGTCAAGTAAGTGCCTTAGGCACTATGCTACCAGAGCTCCCAAAATTGGTTCTAGCAACATAGAATTACACATATCCTTTCCAGACTTGTCCAATAGAGTTAATGGTTTCTACTCCACTTTTCTGTACTTTATATATTCTTTTATGCTGGTACTATTTTCACTCCCACTTCAGCTATAATTTTGCATGTCTACCTTTCTTTTTTGACTATGTACTTCTTGCTGTCAGAGATTGTGTCTTATTGACCTAGGTGTCAAAATGAACTACACTCTGCCTGACAAAAACTAGAGTTCAGTAAATGTTTAATGAATAAATGAATGTATAAATTAAGCATTGCTGAATAAAATTTGGAATAAAAAGAGGGATGAAAAAATAAATCTTTATTTTAAAAATCTCCCAAATTTTACTCTTAACATTTCTACAGATATATACCAAAAGATGTGCCACTTTTTGCCCTAAGTGTTTTGACATGTGCATTTTCTTTTTCTTAAATATATTTTACTCTCTTCAGCTGTGGTGGATAAAATTGTGGTATTTTTCCAGTTGTTTTTGTTAGGTGTCGTTTCATCATCTCCAACTCATAGCGATACTATGCACAGTAGAACAAAACACTGCCGGGTCCCACGCCAGCTCCACGATCCCTGCTATACTTGAGCCCATCG
>NW_006921594.1:27878237-27879920 GCF_000298275.1 Orycteropus afer afer
TATGGATATTATCCTATCACTGACAGCATTGTACTTCAGGACAGATCTTGAAACATCCTTTGTGATGATGAATGCCACACCATTCTTCAAACTGTCATTCTCGGTGTAGTAGATCACATGGTTGTCTCATTCAAAGTGGCCAACACCAGTCCTTTTCAGCTCACTGAATATCAATCTTTATTGAGATTTAGCTGAGAATATCAATCTTTATGCGTTCCATTTCATTTTTGACAACTTCCAATTTTCCGAGATTCATACTTCGTACATTCCATGTTCTGATGGTTAATGAATGTCTGCAGCTGTTTCTCTTCAATTTGAGTAGTGCCACATCAGCAAATGGAGGTCTTGAAAGTTTTACCTTATCCATATGAGTAAGGCTTGGTTTACTCAGATGATGCAGCTCTTTTCCAGTCCTATTTTGAGAGCCTTCTAACCTAACCAGACTATTCATAAAGTTGTGTGGTAATGTAACAAACAGTGTTTCTTTGCTATTCATAAGGTTTTCCTTGGCCAATTCTTTGAGAAATGGACAGTCCCTTCCTTCTCCCTAGTCTGTCTCAGTCTGCAAGCTGGGCTGATACCTGTTCACCATGTGCATCCTGCTGGGTTTGAAACACCAGTGGCTCAGCCTCAAAATTCACATCAACACGTCTCCACAGTAGGACAAACCGACAGACAGGTTTGTCTCCCTGTTGGAAACCTCTCATACCACCCTTACCTGGGTCTCTGAGGCTGACTCCTCCTCTGTCTGGGTTCCTGGCCTTTTAATTCCCTTTCTCCCACTCTCCCACCCTGCTGCTTTAGGCATGCGTGGGTTCCCTCTCCTCACCTGGATCTTGGGGGCTGACTGCTCCTCTGTTCGGGTTCCTGGCCTTTTAATCCCCTTTCTCCCACTCGCCCGCACTGCTGCTTTGGGTGTGCCTGGGTTCCCTCTCCAAACCTGGATCCCTGCAGCTGACTGCTCCTCTGTCCGGGTTCCTGGCCTTTTAATCCTCTTTCTCCTGCTCGCCCGCCCTGCTGCTTTGGGTGTGCCTGAGTTCCCTCTCCTCACCTGGATCCCTGCAGCTGACACATACATACACATGAGGTGATTGAAAATAACATAGCTTGTGTTGGCATACCTTAGTCCTCAGGAAGACATCTTTGCTCTTTAGCACTTGAAAGAGATCCTTTGCAGTCAATTTGCCCAATGCTGTACATTATCTGATATCCTGACTGCTGCTTCCATTGGCATTGATTGTAAAACCAAGCAATGTGATGTCTTTGACAACTTCAATCTTTTCTCCATTTATTTTGATGCTCCCTATAGGTTCAGTTGTGAGGATATTTGTTTTCTTTATATTGAGGTATAATCCATATTGAAGACTGTATTCTTAAATCTTCATCAATAAGTGCTTCAAGTCATCCTGACGTTCAGCAAGTAAAGTTGTGTCATCAGCATACTGCAGGTTGTCAACAAGTCTTCCTCCAATCCTGATGCCACTTTCTTCTTCATATAGTCCAGTTTCTTGCATTCTTCTCTCAGCATAAAGGCTGAATAAGTATGGGAAAAGGATACAACCCTCATGCACTCCATTCTTTTTTTTTTTATTATTAGGATTTGGGTGAAGATTTACAGAGTAAATTCACTTTTCATACAGCAGTTCACATATACTTTGTCTCATGACATTGACCAAAATTTAC
>NW_006921594.1:27884809-27903967 GCF_000298275.1 Orycteropus afer afer
TGCATCCTTTCCTTCAAGGCTCAGGAGTCCAAGATTATCTTCTGTGTCTGTGTTAATTGGTTTCCCTTTTCTTTGTTGAAGACGGTCTGTGCAATCCTTCTGCCTAGTCCGCCATCTTGCCCCGCCTCCTCTGCACTCCATTCTTGACTTTAAACCATGCAGTGTCCCCTTTTTCTGTTCAAAGACAGCCTTCTGATCTATGTACAGTTTGCCATGAGTACAATTAAGTGTTCTGGAATTCCCGTTCTTCTCAGCGTTAGCCATAATTTTTTATGATCCACACAATCCAATGCTTTTACATAGTCAATAAAACAGAAGTAAACATCTTTCTGGTATTCTTTGCTTTGAGCCAAGATCCATCTGACATCATAATGTATTCCTTGGTCCATGTCCTCTTCTGGATCCAGCTTTCATTTCTGGAAGTTCTCTGTCAATGTGCTGCTACAACTCTTTTTGAATTATCTTCCGTAAGATTTTACTTGTATGTGATATTAATGATATTGTTTGATAATTTCCACATTCTGTGGGATCACCTTTCTTTGGAATGGGTACAAATATGGATCTCTTCCAGTCAGTTGGCCAGGTAGCTGTCTTCCAAATCTCTTGGCATAGTCACATGAGTGCCTACAGTATGGCATCCATTTGTTGAAACATCTCAATGGGTATTCTGTGACTTCCTGGAGCCTTGTTTTTCACCACTTCCTTCAGTGTAGCTTTGACTTCTTCCTTCAATACAATTGGTTCTTGATCATATGCTACCTCCTGAAATGGATGAACATTGACCAGGTCTTTTTGGTCCAGTGACTCTGTGTATTCCTTCCATCTTCTTTTGATGCCTCCTGCATCATTCAATATTTTGTCCATGAATCTTTCCATATTGTAACCCACGGCTTAATTTTTTTTTTTTTCCCTCAGTTCTTTCAGCTTGAGAAATGTCAAGTTTGATTTTCTAAGTCCAGGTCTTTACACATTTGATTATAGAAGCTGGCTTTGTCTGTTCGAGATGCTCTTTGAAATATTCTGTTCAGCTCTTTTGTCTTGTCATTTCTTGCATTTACTTTAGCTACTCTCCTCTCAAGGGTAAGTTTTGGAGTCTCTTCTGACATCCAGTTTGGCCTTTTCTTCTTTTCCTGTCTTTTTAATGACCTCTTACTTTCTTCATGGATGATGTTCTTGATGTCATCCAATAATTCTTCTGGTTTTCGGTCAGTGGTATTTAATGCATCAAATCTATTCTTTAGATGGTCTCTAAATTCAGGAGGAATATATATATATTAATTTTTTTACCTAATATTCATAGCAGTATGTAATTAGTTTTAATCTTCATTACAGGTTTTAATATATATATATATTGCTCTTTTGGACTTGTTTTAATTGTCTTCACCTTCAAATTTAACTTACATATGAACAGTTGATGGTCTGTTCTGGACTTGTTTTGGCTGAAGATATTGAGCTTTTCCATCACTTCTTGCTGCACATGTAGTCAATCTGATTCCTGTGTACTCCATCTGGTGAAGTCTACATATATAGCTGCCACTTGTGTTGGTGAAAAATGGTATTTGAAATGAATAAGTCATTGGTCTTGCAAAATTCTATCATGCCATCTCTAGTGTTATTTCTGTCACCAAGGCCAAATTTTCCAACTACCGGTGATTCTTCTTTGTTTCCAACTTTTGCATTCCAGTCACCAGTGATAATTAACACATCTTGATTTCATGTTCTGTCAATTCCAGACTGCAGAAGTAAATAAAAATCTTCAATTTCCTCATCTTTGACTTTAGTGGTTGAAGCATAAATTTGAATAATAGTAGTATGAACTGTTCTTCCTTGTAGGCATATGGATAATATCCTATCACTGGCAGCATTGTACTCTAGGACCAATCTTGAAACATCCTTTGTGATGATGAATGCCATGCCATTCCTCTTCAAATTGTTAATCCTGGCATAGTAGATCATATAGTCGTCTGATTCAGAATGGCTGAAACAGTTTCATTTCTGCTCACTTAAACCTAGAATATCAATCTTTATACATTCCATTTCATTTTTGACAACTTCCAGTTTTCCTAGATTCATATTTTGTACAATCCATGTTCCAATTATTCATGGATGTTTGCAGTTATTTTTCCTCAATTTGGGTCACGCCACATCAGCAAATGAAGGTCCCAAGAGCTTTACTTTATACATATCCTTAAGGTTGGTTCTACTCTGAAGAGGCAGCTCTTTCCCAGTCATATTTGGAGTGCCTTCCAACCCAAAGGGCTCATCTTCCTGCACTGTATCAGACAATGTTTCTGAGCTATTCATAAAATTGCTTAGTGATGTATCAGATGGTGTTTCTTTGCTATTAATAGGGTTTTTCCTGGTCAATTCTTTGAGAAGTGGATGGCCTCTTCCTTCTTTTTACTATCTCAGTCTGTAAACTGCGTTTTAACCTGGCACATTGTGCAGCCCTGCTGGCCTTTATACACTGGTGGCACAGCAGCACGTAAATCACCACAGTAGGACAAACAGACAAGTTTGTCTCCCTTAGCTGTTTGAATCCTCTCTGTCCTCTCCTTCCCTGGATCCCATGGCTCTGTCTCCTCCCTAGGCTTTTTCAATTTTTTTTTTCCAGTAGGTAAATGATTTATACTGTGGCTCCCTGCTGCCATGTATTTGATTTTTTTATTCTTAATTTTTCTACCTAATATTCATAGCAGTATGTGATTAGTTTTAATCTTCATTACAGATTTTGAAAATTTCCTGACATCTCCTGACATAATTAGAGACATTAAGCCCTGTTACAGAAAAAGACTAGAAATGTCAGCAATAGGCACTAATGAAATTGTTGTTGGCTGTTGTTGTTAGGTACCATAGAATTGGTTTCCACTAATAGCAACCCTATGTATAACAGAACAAAAAGTGATCTGGTCCTGTGTCATCACAGTTGTTGCTGTGTGAGACCATTCTTGCTGCCACTATATCAATCACCGATCTTCTACTTTACCAAATATGATGTAGTTCTCCGCAGACTGATCCCACCTGATAACAAGTCCAAAATAAGTGAGACAAAGTCTTACAATCCTTGCTTCTAAAAAGCATTATGGTTGTACTTCTTCCAAGATCGATTTGTGTGTTCTTCTAATGGTCCATGGTATATTAAATTTTCTTTACCAACACCATAGTTCAAAGTTCTGCCTTCCTAATTCATTTTCCAGCTTTTGCATGCATATGAAGTGATTGAAAATATCATGGGTTGGGTCAGGCACAGCTTAGTCTTCAAAGTGACATCTTTGATCTTCAACACATTAAAAAAGGTCTTTTGCAGCAGATTTGCCAAATGCAATATGTCATTTGATTTCTTGACTACTGCTTCCATGGTCATTGATTATGAATCTAAGTAAAATGAAATCCTTGGCAGCTTCAATCTTTTCTGTGTTTATCATGATGTTGCTTATTGATCCAGATGTAAAGATTTTGAAAATTATTGATCACTGGCAGGGTTGTACTGAAGGATAGATCTTGAAATGTTCTTTTTGATAATGAATGCTACACTCTTCCTCTTCAATTTGTCAGTCCTGGCATAGTAGAATATCTGATTGCCTGAGTCAAAATGGCCAATACCAGTTTATTTTAGCTCACAAATGCCTAACATATCTATCACCACTATGACTGGTGATATTGTTTGCTGACATATCTAAATTCAAATCTTACTACAAAAAGTACCCCATCTCAATCCATCAATGCTGGTGAAGCTTTACCTTTTAAGTAGAAATCTGGTAACTGCCAAACTCCTACATATCTTGTTTTTGTTATTCAGTTAATTCAGTTGTTAAATACTTGGCAGTTATTTCTGACCCAAAGATGTCTCAATCTGCGATGAAATTGTGTTCCTTTTTCAAAGAGATTCATCACTTGTATTATTAGAAAAACAACTCAGAGAATGTCTTCATCTTTATGACTCAAGAGAATCAATGTTACCCAGAAACAGTGACAAATTTTATTCTTGCTTAGCTGCATTTGAGTTCTTATGTGATACACAGTTAAAAAAAGAAAAAAAGCTTTATGTATGTTTCTACTACATGGCATAGGAGGAAATATATAAATACACTTTTCTGGGAAGGGGTTATTTGTATTGCTTGTAAATGTTTATAATACTAACGTAGATCTTTGAGACTTTACATCTTTTAGCTTTAGCACTTAATATTTTATTGTATTTTACATTATGAAATTATTCTTGTGAAATTAGTTCCCTAATGAACAATTCCACTCCTTGTACATGTGAGTGCTCTTTTATTGCTCTGGTAGAATAAATAGTAATTGGAAAAAATATTGGATTTATTACATGTAATCTCTTGAGATTTTTATAATACAATCTCAAAAACTCTAGTGAGAAACCAAAAGTGCTTTGTTCATTGTATAATAATGACCAAAAATTTCCTATTAAGTCATTTTTATTAGTTTTAGAAATTCTCTATTTATCTGTTTGATAAACAAGTAGATTGCCAATGTTTTTAATGTGCTTTAATGAATAAGGGCTGGAATCTTACTAAATTTGTCTTTTAAAAGAACTACTCTAATAAATAAGTTTTGACATAAAAATAAATAATACAACTATCTAACTCCTGTATAAAAGTATGAGTATGTGTTTTGGAGGTTGTTAAGAAAAGTGGGTGATAATGAATGAGACTCTTACTTAAAAACTAAGAAAACACTCCAGAGTTCTCCCAAGGCAAATACTTTACCAGCCGCCTTTTCTCATCTTTCTATAAGCACTGACTGTCCCTTTGGGTAAGGAACATCTGGCAGAATACACAAAAGCTTTAATGAGTCAGAAAGAAGTCAGAAAACATTTGCGATTTGTAAAAGTCTTCTTTGATTCAAAGTGACAGCATCTTTGTAGTCAATCCTCTAACTGGATCACATTCAATTCACAGTACCACAATTTATTTAGACAGATTCCTTGTAATAGATTTTAGTATTCAAGCAAAAATAAAGAGTGCATGCAAAGAATCAGTCTGAACAATGACATTTAAATAAATAAACAAATAAATAGCCATAAGTTTTACCAGCAGAGGATAAAATAAACAAATCACATCTTCAGAAATCATTTTTAAAACAAAAAGAAAATGCTGACTGAGATAAAATATTCCATTAATTGAACAGTCAAATAATTATTTGAAATTGTCCAGCACAACAAGTGTTACAGAAATAAAGAGTTTCTTAAATTTCACAGGACATTCAGCTTTGTAGGGAACTCTTTTAATAGATTAACATGTTTTCTAAGAAGTAATAAGAAATGTAGACCAAGTCAGTGGGCCTAATAACAAATTTTGTGCTCTACCTTACCTCCTAGTTCCATGAGTAGTGCCTGGCATCTTAGAAGCTTGCAAGTGGCCATCGAAGGCACAGTTGATTACTCTTTGCCTGGAAGAACAGAGCAGGAAGGAGAGTCAAGAATAGACTAGGAGGAAGATATGAAATATGTGACTAATTGCCTCCATGAACAATTGCCTTCTACATCATGAGACCAGAAGAACTAGATAGTGTGTGCCCAGTTGCCATTACTGAACATTTTGATCAAAGATTCCATGATCCTGATCAAAAGGGAAAAAATGTAGAACAGAATTTTAAAATCTCATGGACTCCAGACTTCCTGGAGCCATGAAGGTTGCTGGATGAACCTGTGAAACTATTGTTCTGAGATAATCTTTAATCCTTAAATCAAAAATATCCCTTGAAGTCCACTTAAAAACAAAGTTTGGCTTAACTAGTAAAAATGTTTGCCTTGAGCATTATGCTCTTTTAAGAACTATCTGTATGACATCGAATTAATGACAGCAAGTCAAAAGATTACATGGGAACCTTAGGGGACCATGAATTTATGTTAATGGGGGAGGAACAACTTCAAAATGGAGGGTGAGAATGGTTGCACAACTCAAAGAATGTAATCAATGTCCCTAAATGGTACACGTAGAAACTGTTAAATTGGTATATATTACTCTCAACAACAATAAAATAAACAAAATTATATTTAAAAAATAAGAAATGTAGAATATACACCCTTGTCTCACTACAGGATTGGAAGTCATTAAGCAAAGCTACTCTCCCTAAGCAGATACTCAATCCCTTGAAATCCTTCTTTGCGCAGGTCAGGTCTATTAAATCCAAACCGCAAACATAAATGCTAGGAGATCAATTCTACAGATTTAAAACAATAAAAATTTACACTGAAGTCCATTGTTAGAATCAGTGCAGTATATGATTCTAAATTTAGAGCTCCTGCCAACTTCAATATACATGTCGCTGTTGTCTAGGGTTCTCAGAAATTGCGGTAGTTAAGATGTCTTAATTTGTCCCTTGGAGGAACAAAGTTAGCACATTTGCTTGAATTTATAACTCCTATTCTAATGCTGCATTCTCTCCCTAGATAGCAAGCACACATTTTTTATATTAAAAATGTTTTGGGAAGGCAGGTCATCATATTCTTGTCAAGATCACCCTTTGTCATCAATCAGCATCATCTAGCTAATCTTTAGCGATTTCCTTCAAACACACTGTTTCACTCGGAAAGATCTCTACATTAATGTTTAAGCCCAATGTTTCTTCTCTCAACAGAAAAGCTCTGAAAAAACATTCAAATGAGTACACTCTGGTGATGTGGAATGAATTAGAAATTAAAGACAGGAGGTTTCTTATTCTGTGTATTTTGTGTAATCCAAAAGTGACACACAAAATATTCATATTTCACTGTCAACTTTAATATTAAATAGTAAAACCATGAAATTTTCAGTGAACTTAACCTGATCCTGTGGCTGCACAAACATACGCAGGCTAGAAAAGCTATTAGTCATTAACAATATACCATGATGATTAGATTCTTGTAACATAAATTGAGAATAAAATCATCCTGCTTACTTCATACCTTGTTTCCCAGAAAAAGGAAGTTAAAGAGCACATAGACATACACTGTAACCCAATATCTGAAACATTAGGGAGTTTGGAGAAATTCCTTTTTTCCCCAAGTGTGTTCTCTTATTTTATATGTCTGAAAAGGGCTGCAAGACCAAGAGTTGTGATGAAAGCATCAAAGATTTCTCAGAAAATAATCAGCATAAAAGAGAAGAAAATAATATATAGTATTCTATATGAAGCACCAACTTTTCCTGAAAATTAATAACTTAAAACCCAACGCCTCAAGCATTTCAAGTTCTAGTGATATTTCCCTTAGTTTTAATAACTACAAGAGCAGGTATAACTGTTATATAATAAAACCTAAAAAAAATTATAACTAAAATTTTATACCATTTCAAATACCATTTATCATTTTGGAATTAAAATAATTTTATTAAGTTTTTTGTAAAATTATTTTTCTTTTATTTATAATCACAACCTTTTAACATTTCTATTGACTTCATAGGAGCTCTGGTAGCATAGTGCCTAAGGCACTTGACTGCTAACCAGAAGGCTGGCAGTTCAAACCCACCAGCCACTCCTCGGAAGGAAGGTTGGGCAATCCTGCTTCCGTAGTGATACCACCTCAGAAACCCAAGGAGTGGTCGCTGTGAGTCGGAGGGCATATAACAACAACAACACCATTGACTTGATATGAGCTCTGGTGGCATAGTGCCTAAGGCACTTGGCTACAGCTCAAACCCACCAACCACTCCTCGGAAGGAAGATTGGGCAATTTACTTCCATAGTGATGCTGCCTTGGAAAACCAAGGAGGGGATGCTATGAGTTGGATCCAACTCGATGGCAGAGAGTTTGTTTTTTGGTTTACTGACTTGATACAAATCAAATCAAAATTTGGTAAAATTATGATTCACAGATAATTGTGATGTCAAAATTTTTCAGAGAAAAGAAATCATAAATTAATTTCCCTTAACAAACTTATCATTTTTTTTTCCAACAGTTAGTCCAAGTAAGATTTATAACATAAGTGATCCCGTGGTTCCTCAACTTTATATTCCCAGTGCCTCACTAGCACAAAACTTATATTGTTTGTGGTTTTCTAAGTGTTTGATGAGCATATAAATTATTATTATCTTAAATTCAGCTTTATCAATCTTTTAAAATTTCAAACACTTATGTAAAGAAATATTTTGTCTAAATTCCAGCACTTTATTCTATTTACATCTAATGGAAAACAGCACTATAGAAATATTGACAAAAGAAACACAATAGAAAAATCTTATTTTTTTTTTAAATAAACTTGTGCATTCACTGCAAAGAGACATAGATATTTATAATGTTCAGATGGATCAGACATATGAATTGGATAAAGAACTATATAAGTGATGTGAGAGTCCCAAGAAACAAAACAAATGAACCAAGCATCCTATATTAAATCTAGAGAAGGTAATAAAATAGAGTCTAATTTTTCTCAGGTATCAGACAGACTCATTCTAGAATGCCTATACTTTTCCCAATTTCCCTGATCTTTGACATTTGCTTTTATTATGGCAGTTCTCCTTTCCTTTACTTTCTAACAGCTTTGCACATCTCACTAATGTGTTTCCATGGACAGATATCTCTGGTTTTTTAAGAGATATTCCATTTTGTAATTAATAAATATTGTTAATCTGTGTTGTTTTGGAACTTTAAAGGAAATAACATATGTTATTCTCATATTATGCTTAGGTAGGATTATATTACCAACACCAGAGTTTGAAGCAATGTTTATGGAAAGTGAATTATAAATGTAGAAGTCATTGTATGGCAAGTAAGGAGATGAAACATTTAGAAAGTTTATTCCCTGCGAACCTTTCATTATATCATGAAACAATTTTATTACTAGTTTTCATCAGCAGCAGAATTTCTTTAGTGATCAAGCTCTCAGCTTGTATTGAATTTTAAAAAAATCAGGTTCACAATATATATTCATCTCTCTACAAGCTTTTTATAGAAATGTTAGTAATTCATTGATTGTATCTTTGATAATCATAAATCTTTTGATCTCATGAAATAAATTGAACTCAATCATTTCACAGGAGACACAAATATATCTGTCTCACCTTTATAAGTTGGTTGACTTACAAATTTTCATATAAGAATCTATAAATGTCTTTGGGATTTACAACAACTTAAAATAAAAAAAGGGGGGTTATATCAGAGTAAAAAATCCTTACAGTTTTCCTTTAAAATTTTAAGGACTTTTCAAATTTAAATATTTTTAGGAACCAATTTATTTATATTTTTACACAGAAAAATATCCTTCAACTTCTATATGATAATCACTTCAAGTGAAGACAAAATTACGTCACTCAGTAAATCAAAAGTTGCACTAAATCCTGCTTCTCAGTTACAAAATACAATAGATATTTGAAGCAAGTGTATGTAAATAAAAAGGCAATCTAAACGTAAACATGAAATCTTGAAAAGTGTCCTCACAGAACCATCTATATAGTTCTTCCCTCTGCACAGATAAATATTTTTAAATGTCTGTGCTCAAAATTAAACATGCACAGAAACAGCAAAACGGGTCACAGTCATTTCAACATTCCAGTGCACAAATTTCTCTGTGAGTATATTAGGTACTATAAGGATGCATCATTCTCTAGTTTATTCTAGCAGAGTTGGTAAGAATTCATCACCACATTTCTTGATGTTTTTAACTCATGATAGCCTATTCAATTATATATGAGTATCTTAATTCTTCTGGGAAGACTGTTTGATTCCTTAGGCGTACTATTGTTTTCCTGTATCCTAAGGCTACAGCTTCCTGTTGTTGTTAGGTGCTCTTGAGTAGTCTCCAACTTATAGTGACCCTATGTACAACAGAGGTGCTCTGGTAGCGTAGTGCCTAAGGCACTTGACTGCTAACCAGGAGGCTGGCGGTTCAAACCCACCAGCCACTCCTCAGAAGGAAGGTTGGGCAATCCTCCTTCCGTAGTGATAACTGCCTCGGAAACCCAAAGAGGGGTCGCTAGGAGTCGGGGCCGAGTCAACGGCATATAACAACAACAACAATGTACAACAGAAGAAAACACTGCCTGATCTTGGACCAGCCTCGCAATCTTTGCTATACCTGAGCCCATCGTTACAGCCACTGTATCAATCCATCTTGGCCTTCCCCTTTTTGATTGACCCTCCACTTTACCAAACATGATATCCTTCACTTCTGTGGCTAATTCTGCTACAATTAGGAAAGCTTTTCCTATCTCATCACAACCAAGATCCTGTACATGCACAAAAGTAATTTGCAGCTCTATGGCTCTGCTGAGAGGAGTTCCCTAGGTTATCACATATATCCTTAGAATGATACGAAATGTCTTCAAAATACTCACAAATAAAACTCCAGAGTACAGTCAAAATTTTATCCAACCATGCATCTGAGATTCTGAACTTACTATGAATTTGTTCAAAGGTAGTTTAGGGATAAGGCTAATCCTTGCAAATATTATCTGTCCTAAAGTGAACACATATACATCTGTCAGTCATTACAGGAGCTCTGGTGACACAGTGGGTAAAGCATTTGGATGCTAACCAAAAGGTCCGTGATTCAAACGTACCATCTGCTGCCTGGGAGAAAGATGGGGCAGTCTGCTTCAGAGAAAATTTACAGCCTTGGAAACCCTATGGGGCAGTTCTATTCTGTTGTATAGGGTTGTTATGAGTCAGAATTAACTTGATAGCAGTGAGTTTTGGTTGTCAGTCATTATGCTGTGTATATTACATGCAGTATTTCACTGAATCATCCTATTAATCCTATGAGATAAGGTCCATACTATCTCTATCTTACATATGAGAAAATGAAGTTCATAGTGGCTAAGACACTTGCCTGCTAACCAGACGGCTGGCGGTTCAACCTACCAGCCACTCCTCGGAAGGAAGGTTGGGCAATCCTATTTCCGTAGTGATACTGCCTCGGAAACCCAAGGAGGGGTCGCTATGAGTCGGGTTTGACTCGACGGCACATAACAACAACAGAGTATAATTAACTGGACCAAAATTAAAGGTAGAATTGAGATAGCAACCCTAATTTGTATAAATCCAGGAGATTAGTGGAGGCCTTTATAAAAATGTTTTTGTATATATTTTAGAAAAACTATCTTGAGATATAATCTATATCCAGAAAAGGGCACTCAATATGTACATTGTAATGTGCTTTAACAAATTTATACACTCATGCAAGCATAAGTAAATACACCGAAAATTTCCTTCCTTCCAAGAATGCAATCAATTATACAAACAGTAGTGTCCCATCCCCATCCCCAGATGACCACTGACCTGCTGTAGTCCCTATAGATAGTTTTGTATTTTGCAGAGTTGCATATAAATGGATGTTCACATCATGAATTTTTTTGTGTCTGTTGTCTATCTTTCAATATAATACTAATATTCATCCATGCTGTTGTCTATATCAGTAAAATTTTCTTTTTAGTACTGGACAGTACTCCACTGTACCTACATACCAATTGGTTTGTTTAAGCATTCACCTCTTGGTGGACATATGGTCTGTTTCCAGATATTGAATATTATGAAACTGCCATGAACATATATGATTGCAGAAATTACCCAATAATATAATTAATATGACATACAAGTAAAATTTTGCTGAAGATAATTTAAAAAAAAAAATTGCAAAAGTATATCACAGGGGATTGCCAAAAAATTCAAGCAATATTCACAAGAGGATGAGTCGTTGTAATTCAGTCCCATCAAGTTGGATCCAACTCATAGAGATCTTATGTACAAAAGAATTGTTCACTGTCCAGTTCTGCATCATCCTCAAAATTGCTTCAGCCCGATATTGCAGCACAGTGTCAAGCCATCTCTATGAGGGTCTTCATCTTTTTTGTTGACCTTCTACTTTACCAAGCATATTATCCTTCTCCAGGACCTTGTTCTTCCTGACATGACTATGAGAAATGAAGTCATCTCTGCTTATGAGGAGCACTCTAGTTGTACTTTATCTAAGACAGATTTGCTTGTTCTTCTGGCAGTGCATGGTACACTTGATAGTATTCACAACATAATTCAAATACGTCAATTCTTCTTCAGTTTCCCTTATTCATTGTCCACCTTTCACATGCATGTGAGACTACTGAAAATACCACAGCATGGGTCAGTAACACCTTAGTCTTCAAAATAAGAGCTTTGCTCCTTAACACTTTAAAGAGGTCTTCTGCAGCAGATTTGACCAATGCAATATGCCTTTTGATTTCTTTACTGCTGCTATCATAGCGGTTGACTATGGACCCAAGTAAAATGAAATCCTTGACATCCATCTTATCTCTGCTTATCAGGATACTGCTAATTGGTCCACTTGTGAGGATTTTCATTTTGTTTATGGTGAGGTGTAATCCGTTCTGAAGCCTGTATGCGGTCTTTGATCTACATCAGTAAATGCTTCCTCTTCAATTTCTGTAAGCAGGGATACGTCATCTTCAATTCACAGGTTGCTAATGAGTATCTCTCCAATACTGATGATGCATTCTTCAACCTGTAGTCCAGCTTCTCAGATTATTTGCTCAGCATACAGATTGAATAAGTATGGTGAAAGGATGTAAGCCTGATGCACACCTTTCCTGATTTTAAACCATGAAGTATCTCCTTGTTCTGTTCAAACAACTTCCTCTTGGTCTATGCTCAGGTTCCTTGTGAGCACAATTAATTATTCTGGAATTCCCATTCTTCACAATGTTATCCATAATGTGCTATGATCCGCGCAGTTAATTGCCTTTGTATACTCAATAAAACACAGGTAAATATCTTTCTGGTATATTCTACTTTCAACTAATATCTAACTGACATCAGCAATGATATCCCTTGTTTTACATCCTCTGAATCCAGCTTGAATTTCTGGAAGTTCCCTGCTGCAACCATCTTTGAATTGTTTTCAGCAAAATTCACTTTCATGTGATATTAATGATATTGTTCAATAATTTCCACATTCTTTTGGATCACCTTTCTTTTTAATGGGTGGAAATACTGTCTTCTAGTCAATTGGCCAGGTACTAGTCTTCCAAATTTCTTGGCATAGATGAGTGAGTGCTTCCAGTATTGCATCCATGTGTTGAAACAAGTTAATTGGCATTCTATCAATTCTTGAAGGCTTGTTTTTCACCAATGCCTTCCATGCAGTTTGGACTTCTTCCTTCAATCCCATCAGTTCTTGTTCATATGATACTTCCTGATATGGTTTAATATCAACAATTTTTTTTGGGGGGGGTACAGTGACTCTGTATACTCCTTCCATCTTTTTCTGATACTTCCTGCGTTGTTCAGAATTTTGCCCACAGAATTATTCAATAATTCAGCTTTTACAAAGCCTGATTTTTTTTTTCTTCAAGTTTTCAAGTTGAGAAATGCCGAACATGCTCTTCACTTTTGGTTTTCTAACTCCAGGTCTTTGCACATTTCATTATAATACTTTATTTTGTCTTCTTGGGCCACCCTTTGAAACATATTCTGCTTTTTTACTTCATCATTTCTTCTATTTTATTTAGCTATTCTATGTTAAATAGCAAGTTTCAGGGACTCTTCTTACATCCATTTTCATCTTTTTTCTTTCTTGTGCTTTTAATTACCATTTGCTTCATGTATGATGTCTTCCCACAAATTATCTGATCTTTGGTCACTGGTGTTCAATATGTCAAATCTGTCCTTGAGATAGACTCTAAATTCAGGTGAGATATAATCAAGGTCATATTTTGACTGTCATGGAGTTTTTTTTCAATTTTCTTCAGCTTCAACATGAACTTGCACAGGAACAATTGATGGTCTGCTCCATAGTCAGCACTTGGCCTTGTTGTGACTGATGGTATTCAGCTCCTTTTTTGTCTCTTTCCACAGATGAAGTTGATTTGATTCCTGTGTATTCCATCTGATGAGATCACGTATATAGTCACTGTTTATATTGTTGAAAAAAGGTATTTGCAATGAATAAGACAGTGGTCTTGCAAAATTCTATTATGTGATCTCTGGCATTATTTCTATTACTAAGATTTTATTTTCCAACAACTGATCCTTCTTCTTTCTGTGTGACTTCCACATCCCAATCACCAGTAATAATCAATGGATATTGATTGCACACTTGATCAATTTCAGACTGCAGAAGTTGGTCAAAATCTTCAATTTCTTCATCTTTAGCTTTAGTGATTCGTAAGCAAATTTGAATAATACTTGTTTTAACTGATCTTCTTTGTAGGGTATGGATATTATCCTATTACTGACAGCACTGTACTTCAGAATAGATCTTAAAATGTTCTTTTTAACTATGAATGTAGTGCCATTCTTCTTCAATTTGTTATCCTTGCCATAGTAGTCTATATGACTGATTCAAAACGGTCAATAACAGTCCATTCCAGCTCACTAATACCTAGAATATCAACCTTTATGAATCCCATTTCATTTTTTGACAATTTCCAATTTTCCTAGACTCTTACTTCATACATTACACATTCAATTATTAATTGTAGCTTTTTTCCCCCTCTTTGAGTCACACCACATCAGCAAATAAAGGTCCTGAATGTTTTACTCCATCCATGTCATTGAGATCACTCTACTTTGAGGGGGCAGCTCTTCTCCAGTCATATATTCAGTGCTTTTGAACCAGAGGGCCCCATCTTTTGGCATCATATCAGACAATGTTTTACTGCTATTTGTAAGCTTTTTAGGGCCATTTTTTCAGAAGCAGACCACTGCGTACATCTTCTTAGTGTGTCTTACTCTGGATTTAATGACAGCAACCTGTCTATCATAAGTGACACTCTTGGTATTTGAAATACTTATGGCATAGCTTCAGCAAAACAGCAACAGACAAGCCACCACAGTACAACATATTGACAGACAAGTGTTGGAAGAAGATATGGATTGAGAAATATCACTGCTCATGTCAGATGCATCTCTTCTTTTCATTGGATGAAAGAAGAGAATACCAGAAATATTTTTACTTGTGTTTTAGTGACGGAACTCTGGTGGAATAGTGCCTAAGCATCTGACTGCTAACCAGAAGGCTGGAGGTTCAAACCCAGTAGGCCACTCCTCGGAAGGAACACTGGGCAATCTAATTCTATAGAGCTACTGCCTCTGAAATGCAAGAAGGGATTGCTATGAGTCGAATCAACTCAATAGCAGTGAGTTTTGTTTTTTTTAAGTGACTATGCAAAAGCATTCAACTGTGTGGGTCATAACATATTATGAATAACATCTGAAGAATGAGAATTCCAGAACACTTAATTGTGCTCATGCAGAACCTGTACATAGACCAAGATTCAGCCATTTGAGCAAAACAAGAAGATACTGCATGGATTACATTCAGTAAAGGTGTACACCAGGGTTGTATCCTTTCACCAAATTTATTCAATCTTTATGCTGAGCAAAAAAATCTAAGAAGCTGGGCTATAGGAAGAAGAACATGACATCAGGATTGGAAGAAGACTGATTAATAATTTATGATGTGAAGATGACATAATCTTACTTGTTTAGAGGGAAGAGGACTTGAAGCATTTACTAATGAAGATCAAAGACTATAGCCCTTCAGTATGGATTATACCTCAACATAAAGGAAACACAAATCCTCAAAACTGGACCAATAAGCCACATCATAATAAATGAAGAAAAGATCAAAGTTGTCAATGATTTTATTTCACTTGGATCTCCAATCAATCCCCATGGAAGTAGCAATCAACAGATCAAAGTATGGCACTGGGTAAATCTGCTGCAAAATACCTGCTGAAAGTGTTAAAAAAAACCAATATGCCATTTTGAAGACTACGGTGTGCCTGTCCCAGGTGATAGTATTTTGAATTGCCTCATATACATCCAAAAACTGGACAATGAATATAGAGACAAAAGAACAATTGATATATTTGAATTGTGGTATTAGTGAAGAATATTGAATATACCATGGACTGCCCAAAGAATGAATAAGTCTATCTTTTCAGAAGTGCAACTAGAATGTTCCTTTGAAGTGAGGATGGCAAGATATATTTTCCAGTACTCTGTACACGCTATCAGTTCCTAGAGAAGGACATCACGTTTGGTAAAGAAGATGGTCAGCAAAAAGAGAAAGAGCCACAACAGGATGGATTGACACAGAGTCTGCAACAGTGGGCTCAAACAGCAAAGATTTAGAGGGTGGCACAGGTCAGGCAGTGTGTTGTTCGATTGTACTTAGTGTCACTATGAATCAGATCCAACCCACAGCACCTAATAACAACAACAGTCACATATAAGTCTTTGTATAGATATATAGATTTATTTTTCTTAGTAAATAGCAATGAATAGAATTGCTGGATCACATGTTAATGTACATTTAACTTTATGTTATTGTTGTCATGTGCCATCAAGTCGGACCTGACTCATAGCCACCCCTCCTTGGGTTTCTGAGGCAATATCACTATGGAAGTAGATTGCCCCATCTTCCTTCCGAGGAGTGGCTGGTGGGTTTGAACCTCCAGTCTTCTAGTTAGCAGTCAAGTGCCTTAGGCACTATGCTACCAGAGCTTCTTTAACTTTATAATACACTCCAAAACTATTTTTTCAAAGTAATAAAATTTAACATAATTAGAAGCAATGCATGATAATTCCAATTGCTTTATATCTTCTCTAAAGCTTGGTAATTTTGTCTTTTTTACTCTAACTTTTCCAATGATTGTCATGATATTTCATTGTGATTTTAATTTTCATTCCTTAGTGAACAATGTTGAGAATCTTTTCATGTACTGGTTGGCCATATTTATTTTTTCTTTTACTAAACATCTGTTCAAACTTTTTTTTTTCCAAAATTTTAAATAAATAAAGGGGTTAAAATTTTAATAATAAAGCAAAAGAACCCCAAAATTTTTTTTTTGTATATAATTCCATATATTTTCCAACTTTTCCTATTTATGCATGTATGATAAATGTGATTTTCTTATAGATAACATATATTTGTTTACTTTTTGAAGTTAATTTGACAAGGTCTATCTTTTCAATGAAGCCTGTAGATTTTATATGTATTGTAATTATTAATATGTTTGGTTTAAATCTACCACCTTGTTATTTCTATTCTATTTCCAGGATCTACTCTTTTTTCCTTTTTTTTTGGTTTGCTTAGACTGAGTATTTTTCAAAATCTTTTTCAAAATTTTTATTGTGATTTGTATGAAAGTTTACAGAGAAAATTCATTTTCCATACAGCAGTTTGCACAGATTTTGTTTCATGACATTGACTACAATTCCCCAAAATGTAACAGCTCTCTTCCCACTTCCTACCCATAGTTACCTCTTACCTGTGTCCTTCCCTCCCATGTACTCCTGTGCCCTGAGCTATCTCCCTGAGCAAATATTGCCCATCTGTTTTCCCACAATTGATCTCTTCAAAGAATGTATCTACTTGATATAAATTTTCACCTCATAAGCTAGTCTTTGTTTGGCTGGAAGCCACAGGATTCAGTTCAGTTCCAGACCTGAAGGGTAACTAGGGGCCATAGTCTTAGGGGTCTCACTAGGCTCTATTAGCCAAGCAGAACTGGTCTTTTTTATGGTTTTGAGTTTTGTTCCACATTGTATCCCCACTCTATCCAGGATCTTCTGCATTGATCCCTCTCCGATTGGTTGATAGTGAAAGCCAGGCATCATCTAGTTTTTCTAGTCTCATGGTCATTGGCTGAGGATTGCATGGTTCACTAGTCCCTAGGACTAATTATGCTTCCAGCCAAACAATAGACTAGCTTATGAGGTAAAAATCGTGGGAAAACAGATGGGCAGTATTTGCTCAGGGAGATATGTATGTTAAATCTTTGTGTAGATATATGGATTTATTTTTCTTAGTAAATAGCAATGAATAGAATTGCTGGATCATATGTTAAATGTGTCTTCCAAATCTCCTGGTATGGTTGAGTGAGTGCCTCCAGTGTGGCATCTCTTTGTTGAAACATCTCAATGGGTATTCCATCAATTCCTGGACCCTTGTTTTTCACCAGTTCTTTCAGTGCAGCTTTGACTTCTTCCTTAAATACTATTGGTTCCTGATCATATGCCACCTCCTGAAATGGATGAACAACCAGTTCTTTTTGGTACAGTGACTCTGTGTATTCATTCCATCTTCTTTTGATGTTCTGCATCATTCAATATTTTGCCCATAGAATCTCTCAATATTGCAACTAGAAGCTTAATTTTTTTCTTCAGTTTTTTCAGCTTGAGAAATGCCAGACATGTTCTTTCCTTCTCGTTTTCTAACTCCATGTCTTTGCACATTTCATTATAATAATTGAACTTGTCTTCTCAAGATGCCCTTTGAAATATTCTATTCAGCTCTTTTATCTTGTCATTTCTTCCATTTGCTTCAGCCACTCTTCATTCAAAGGCAAGTTTCAGAGTCTCTTCTGACATCCATTTTGATGACTAAAGAAAGTAAGACAAAATCTGGCCATTCTCGCTACCAAGGAGCACCACAGCTGCACTTCCTCTAGAACAGATTTGTTAGTTCTTTTGGCAGTCCATGCTACTTTCAGTATTCTTTGCCAGCACCATAACTCAAAAGCATAAACTCTTCTTTGATCTTCCTTATCATTGTCCAATTCTCACATGCATATGAGGTAATTGAAAATACCACGGCTTGGGTTAGGCTCACCTTAGTCTTCAAGGGGACATCTTTGCTCTTCAGCACCTGAAAGAGGTCTTTTGCAGCAGATTTATCCAGTGTAATATGTCTTCTGATGTTTTGATTTCTGCTTCCATTGGTGTTGACTGTAGAACCAAGTAATATGAAGTTTTTGACAACATCAATCTTTTCTCCATTTATCGTAATGCTGCTTATTGGTCCAGTTGTGAAGATTTTTATTTTCTTTATGTTGAGGTGTGATCCATACTGCAATCTATAGTCTTTAACCTTTACTAAAGTGCTTCATGTCATCCTCATTTTCAGCAAGAAAAGTTGTGTCATCTACATATTGCAGGTTGTTAATGAGTCTTCATCCAATCCTGATGCCATGTTCTTCTTCATATAGTCCAGCTTCTCAGATTATTTGCTCAGCATACGGATTGAATAAGAATAGTGAAAGGATACAACCCTGACACACTCTCTTCCTGATTTTAAACCATGCAGTATTCTTTTCTTCTCTTCAAATGACAGCCTCCTGGTCTATGTACAGGTTCCTGATGAGCACAATCAAGTGTTCTGGAATTCCCATTCTTCTCAATGTTATCCATAATTTGTTATGTTGTTGTTATGTACCATCTAGTCG
>NW_006921594.1:27904308-27907421 GCF_000298275.1 Orycteropus afer afer
TTTAATTTTGAGTTGGGTGAAAGTTTACAGAGCAAATTCATTTTCCATACAGCAGTTCACACACACTTTTTGACATTGACTGCAATTTCCCACAATGCAATAGCTTTCTTTCCACTTCCTCCACATAATCATGTTTTCCCTGTGTCCTTCCTTCCCATTTACTCCTGCCCCCAAGCTGTCTCCCTCTGGATACACAGGCCTTCTATTCTCCCATGATTGATCTCTCCAATGAGTAGACCTACCTAATGGAAATGATCAACTCATTTGCCTGTCTTTTGTTTGGCTGGAAACCACAGGAGTAAGTTCAATTATAGTCCTAAAGGGCAGCTAGGGGCCATAGTCTCAGTGGTTCCACCAGGTTCCATCAGATCAACACAACTGGTGCCCCTCCCCTTTTTTTTTAATGATTTTGAGTTTTGTTCCACATTGTTCTCCCACTCTATCCAGGATCTCCTATAGAGATCCCCCTCCAAGTTGTTGACAGTGGTAGCCGTGCACCATCTAGTTCTTTTGGTTTCAGGGTCATATAAGCTGAGGATCGCATGGTGTACCAGCATTTGGACTAACTGTTTTCATGTACCTTTGGTTTTATTCATTCTTCTTTGCTTTGGGCAAGGAGAGACCCATTGTTGCATCTAGATGGTCACTTGCAAGTTTTTAAGATCCCAGTCACTACTCACCAAACTAGGATGTGGCACAACGTTTTGTATAGTGTGTTATGCCAATTGAGCTTGATGTCCCCTGCGACTATGGTCCCAAGCCCACAGGTCAAACTACTCCCTCCCTCTAGGTAGTTGGCTGTGGCCAAGAAGTAAGTACAACCTTGTCCCTTGTCAGTTCTATTTTATGCCTGGAAATTTTTCAAAACATACAAAGACAATGTAGAAACATTGTCTGCCAACCCTATACATGGTCATGGGCACACTCCCTCCTGCACAGACATACCTGATCATTCAGCCAGTCCACCTTCTCTCCACTTGTAGATCAGTGTTTGTCATCACTGACAACACAGTACTGTATGTGCAAAAGGGTTCATCTTTGTTGTTTGTACCTCCCACACACCTCTCTCTGTCTTCCTCTTCCTCAATGTCACCATGTTGGCACCTTGCCCCTCCCTTCACCCAAATCAGTACTTGTCTCTACTTATCCAGCAGTGTCCCCTCCTCTCCTTTCCCACCTCTGGTAACCAAGAAAGAATGTTTCCTTCCATATATAAACTTTTCCTTGACTTTTTACCATAATGGACTAATACAATATTTGTCCTTCTGTGATTGACTTATTTCACTCAGCATAATGTCCTCCAAGTTCATCCACGTTATGCTGTGTTTTGCAGATTCTACATTATTTTTTAGCTCTGCATAGTATTCCATTGTGTGTATGTACCATAGTTTGGTTATCCATTCTTCTGTTAATGGACACCTAGGTTGTCTTCGTCTTTTGGCTATTGTAAATACTGCTGCAATGAACATAGGTATGCATATATCTGTTCTTGTCCTGGATCTCGCTTCTTTAGGATATATAGCTAGTAATGGAATGGCTGGGTCAAATGGTATTTCTAATTCCAACTTTTTAAGGAATCACCATACTGCTTTCCACAGTGGTTGTGTCATTTTACAGTCGCACCAGCAATGCATGAGAGTTCCAACATCTCCACATCCTTGCCAGCATTTGTTATTTTCCGTCTTGTTGAACTTTGCTACTAATACCGGGGCAAGATGGTATCTCATTGTTTTGATTTGCATCTCTTGATGGCTAATGACCGTAAACATTTCCTCATATATTTGTTGGCCACCTGTCTTCTGCACATTTTTAATTGGATTATTTGTCTTTTGGTTGTTGAGGTTTTGGAGTGTTCTATAAGTTTTAGAGATAAGACCCTTGTAGATATGTCATTGTCAAATATATTTTTTTCCCATTCTATAGATTCTATTTTTGCTCTTTTGGAGAAGTCTTTGGAAGCACATAAAAATTTAATTTTTAGAAGATCACATTCTTCTAGTTTCTCTTCTGCTGTTTGTGCATTTTGGATTATGCTTGATAGTCAATTTATGCCATATATTGTTGTTGTTATGTGCCATCGAGTCGGCCCCGACTCATAGCGACCCCTCCTTGGGTTTCCGAGGCAGTATCACTAGGGAAGTAGATTGCCCCATCTTCCTTCCAAGGAGTGGCTGATGGATTTGAACCACCAGCTTTCTGGTTAGCAGTCAAGTGCCTTAGGCACTATGCTACCAGAGCTCCCATGCCATATATTAGTGCCCCTATATTTGACCCAATTTTTTCCTTGAGGAACTTTATATTTAGGTTTCATATTTAAGTTTTTGATCCATGTGGAGTTAGTTTTTGTGTATGGTGTGGGGTACAGATCTTGTTTCCTTTTTCTGCAAATGGATATCATATCCAGTTTTGCCAGCACCATTTGTTAAACAATGTCTTATCCATGTATTGTATTTCAGACCTTTCTCAAATATCAGCTGGCCATAGGTTGATGGATGCATTTCTGGTTTCTCATTTCTATTCCATTGGTCTATACATCTGTCATTGTCCCAATACCAGGCAGTTTTGAAAACTGTGGCTGTATAATAGTTTTGAGATCCAGGAGTGTGAGACCTCCTACTTTGTTCTTCTTCAATACTGCTTTGCTTATCCAAGGTCTCTTTCTTTTCTGTATAAAGTTAGTGATTGGTTTTTCCACATCCATAAAGAATGTTGATGGGATCTGGATTGGGATCGTATTGAATGTATAGATTGCTTTGGGTAGAACTGACACTTTCACAATGATCAATCTTCCTATCCATGAGCATGGTATGTTCTTCCATTTATGTAGATCTCTTATGGTTTCTTGAAGTATTCTTCTGTACTTATCTTTGTACAGGTCTTTTGTGTCCCTGGTAAGATTTATTCCCAAGTATTTTATTTTTCTGGTAGCTATTGTGGGAGCTCTAGTGGCATAGTGCC
Source organism: Orycteropus afer afer (assembly GCF_000298275.1). Taxonomy (NCBI): domain Eukaryota; kingdom Metazoa; phylum Chordata; class Mammalia; order Tubulidentata; family Orycteropodidae; genus Orycteropus; species Orycteropus afer. Next base: position 27,907,267 of record NW_006921594.1, read on the forward strand.
TAAGGCATTTGACTGTTAACCAGAAGGCTGTCGGTTCAAACCCACCAGCCACTCCTCGGAAAGACAATTGGGCAATCTACTTCCATAGAGATACTGCCTTGGAAACCTGAGGAGGGTTCGCTATGAGTCGAATCAACTCCACAGCAGTGAGGTAG
>NW_006921594.1:27907732-27931261 GCF_000298275.1 Orycteropus afer afer
ACTGAGTTTCTTTGGTTTTCTATGTACAGGATCATATCATCAGCAAATAGGAATAGTTTGACTTCTTCCTTACCAACCTGGATGTCTTTGATTTCCCTTTCTTGCCTTATTGACCTGGCTAGAACTTCTAATATAATGTTGAGTAGAAGTGGTGATAGAGGGCATCCTTGTCTGGTTCCTCTTTGCAAGGGGAATAGTTGCAGTCTTTCTCCATTGAGAATAATGTTTCCTGTTGGTTTTGCATATATGCCTTTTATTATGTTGAGGAATGTCCCTTCTATTTCTATTTTGCTGAGAATTTTGATCCATCTCTGCTATTGCGAATAGTGCTCCAGTGAACATGGGGGTGAATATATGGTTCCCCCCCCCCCGGCTATCACTTCTTTAGAATATATACTACTAATAGGATTGCTGGATCAAATGGTATTTCTAATTCTGACTTTTTAAGGAATCGCCATACCGTTTTCTACAGTGGTTGTGTCATTTTTCAGCTCCACCAGCAGTGTATGAGAGGCGCGATTTCTCACATCCTCACCAGCATTTGTTATTCTCTGTCTTGTTGAACTTTGCTATTAGTGCTGGGGTGAGATGGTTTTTCATTGTTTTTCTTTGCATTACAATTACTGGCTCTAATGGCTAATGATCGTGAACATTTCTTCATGTTTGTTGGGGGCCTGAATACCTACTTTGATGAAATGTCTATTCATATCTTCTGCCCATTTTTTAATTGAATAGTTTATCATTTTGTTGTTCAGCTGTTAGAGTTTTCTATAAATTTTAGAGATAAGTCCCTTGTCAAGTATATCATTGCCAAGTATTTTTTTCCCAATTTGTAGGTTCTTTTTTAAAGAACTCTTTTCAAGCACATAAAAATTAAATTTTTCGAAGGTCCCAGTCATCTAGTTTCTACATATTGTGTTATGCTTGATAGTCTATTTATGCCATAAATTCAAACCTAAATTCAAACCATAACCAAACTCACTGCCATCGAGTTGATTCAACTCAGAGCAACCCCTCCTTAGGTTTCTGAGGTGGTATCTCTATGAAAGTAGGTTGCCCAATCTTCCTTCTGAGGTGTGGATGGTAGGTTTTGGAACACCAGCCTTCTGATTAGCAGTCAAATGTTTTAGGCACTATGCCACCAGAGCTAAATTTGCCCCTATTTTTTCCTTGGCAAACTTTATAATTTTAGGTTTCACATTTAAGTCTTTGATCAATCTGGACTTAGTTTTTGTGTGTAGTGTGAGGTATGTATCTTGTTTCATTTTTCCACAAATCCATAGCTAATTTAGCCTGCACCAAGATCTCTTCCCCATTTAATGGACTTCAGCCCCTTGTCAAAGATCACTAACCACAGGTCCACTGATCTATTTCTGAGTTCTCACTCTTTCACTGCCCTATGTGTCTATCATTGTACCAATACCAGGTTGTTTTGACTAGTGTGGCTGTATAGAAGGTTTTGAGATCCAAGAGTGTGAGATCTCCTACTTTGTTCTTCTTCTTTAATACTGCTTTGCTCATCTGAGGTCTCTTTCCTTTCCATATAAAATTAGTGATTGTTTTTTCCTTATCCTTAAGAATGTTGATGGGATCTGGATTGGCATTGCCTTGAATGAGATTGCTTTCAGTATTATTGACATTTTCACAATGTTCAATCTTCCTATCAATGACCATGGTATGTCCTTCCACTATGTAGATCTCTCATGGTATCTTGAAATGATGCTACCATGAAGTAGTGTTTTGGAGTTTTCTTTGTATAGGTCTTTTGTATCCCTGGTGAGATTTATTCCCAAGTATTTTATTTTTTTGATAGTAATTGTAAATTAACCATAATGTATTATTTGTTAGATATGTTTTTGGAGCCTACTGGCTAGGATTTTGTTGAAGAATTTTGTATCCATATTCAAGAGGCATGTTGGTCTGTAGTTTTCCTTTTTAGTGATATCTTTTCCTGGTTTGGCTATCAAGGTTACACTTGCTTCAAAAAAATGAATTTAGGAGGATTCCATCCTTTTCTGTTCTGGAATAGTTTGAATAGGATTGGTGTCAGTTCTTCTTTGAATGTTTGGTAGAATTCTCCAGTGAAACCGTCTGGGTCAGCATTTTTTGGGGGGTGAGTAGGCTATAGGGGTAAGCTGTAAAAAAAAATTTTTTTTTTTTAAATTTGCTTTAGGTGTAAACTTACAGAGCAGAGTTTCTTTTACATTCAACATTTTGTGTACATTTGGTTTCCCTGCCCGATTACCATCCCCAACCCTACCCACTCACCTCCCTTTCCTTCCCAGGACCCCTTCACCCATGACCCTCAGAGTTTTGCACTCCTGTGTGTCCTGCATTTCCTCCATGCGAATGTTGCCCCTCTCTCTGGTGCCCCATGGTCAATTGCTCCAAGGGATGCATCTCCACAGAGGATGTGGGTGCATCACCCTGGGTTGAGTGGTTTGCGTGGAGGTCTTGTTTACTATTGGGCTGAGAGCCAGCCCCTGGGAGTGAGTTTTGTTACAGGCTTGAAGTGTATCCTGGGGCCATAGTATTGGGGGGTCCTACCAGACTCCATCCAACCAGTAATTCTGGTCATTATTGTGTTTGGATTTTGTCCCACATTTTTCCTCCCACTCTATTCCAGGATCTCCAGTTTTGATCCTTTGCCAAATGATTGGCATTGGTAGCCAGGAAACATCTAGTTCTTCAGGTCTCAAGGTCCATCATGTCTTAGGGCTGATTGCTTTCAAATGCCCTAGGTTTTTTGCACTCTTCTCTGCTTCCAATGATAGGAGACCATTAACTACATCTTAGATGGCCACCTGAAAGCTTTTAAGACACCAGTCACTACTCACCAACATAGGTTGTGGAACAAGATTTTTATGTATTTTGCTGTGTCAATTGAGTCTGGTGTCCCCCGATACTATGGTTCTGAGTCAGCAGATCTGTTGGATCTCTTTTCCACAGTGTCTGGCTATCTGTGAGTGAATGCTCTATGTCTGTGCTCTGTTGTTTCTGTAAGGATTGTGGGTGTTTTCTGTCACTGGTATCTATGCAAGACTAGCCTCAGCTGAATCTATCCTTAGTCTAGAGTATAATCCTGTTCACAGATCCATATCTGATCTTCTCAGATGTCTATGTGTCTATTTGTAGCCTGGTGTTTGGTGTTAATGGTAATTCATCATTGTGAACATACTGGTATTAGCCTCTGTTGTCTCTATCTTATGTGAGTAATTCACTGTCCTCCCTTTCCCCAATGTTATCACGGTGGTCACAGACTCTTTCCATACCATCCCTCCCCTTGCCCAACTCAGTGTGTGGCCCCAACTAGCCAGAATTATTCCCTCCCCTTCATACCCCACCCCATTAACCTACAAAGTGAGTTTCCTTAAGCAAACCAATTCTTGTTTTTTTTTTTTTTTTTTTTTTTTACAGTAATGGGCTCATACAATATTTGTCCTTCTGCGATTGACTTATTTCACTCAGCATAATGTCCTCCAGGCTCATCCATGTTGTGAGATGATTCACAGATCCTTCCTTGTTCTTTAATGTAGCTTAGGTTATCCATTCATCTGTTGATGAGCATTTAGGCTGTTTCCATCTCTTTGTTATAGTGAATTGTGCTGCAATGAACATAGGTGTGCATATGTCTGTTAGTGTCCTGCCTCTCTCTTAGGATATATTCCTAGTAATGGAATTGTTGGGTCAAATGGTATTTCTATTTTCAGTTTTTAAAGGAAACACCATACCATTCGCCACAATGGTTGTACCATTTTACAATCCCACCAGCAGTGTATAAGAGTTCCAATCTCTCTGCGACCTCGCCAGCATTTGTGATTTTCTGTCCTGATATGTCATAGGCAAATAGGCAAATATTTTCTCCCAATCTGTAGGTTCTCTTTTTACACTTTTGATGAAGTCTTTCAATACTCATAAGAATTTAATTTTTAAAAGGTCCAAGTCATCTAGTTTCTCTTCTACCTCCTGTGCATTCTGGATTATGGTTGATAGTCTATTAATGGCATAAATTAGGGGTCCTAGATTTGCCCCTATCTTATCTTTGATGAATTTTATAGTTTTGGGTTTTACATTTAAGTCTTTGATTCAACTTGAGTTTGTTTTTTGTGTATGGGGAGAGAAATTGGTCTTGTTTCATTTTTCTGCAAGTGAATATCCAATTTTGCCAGCATTTGTTAAAAAGGCTCTCTCTTCCCCATTTCATGGGTTTTGGACTTCTGTCAAATATCAGCTGTCCATTGATGGATGGATCTATTTCTGGGTTTTTTATTCTGTTCCATTGGTCTACCTGTCTGTCATTGTATCAATACCATGTTGTTTTGACTACTGTACCTGTATAGTAGGTTTTAAGATCCAGGAGTGTGACACACCTCACTTTGTTCTTCTTCTTCAGTAGTGTTCTGCCTATCTGGTCTCTTTCCTTTCCATATGAAGTTAGTAGTTGGTTTTTCCATGTCCTTAAAAAATTCTGATGGGATCTAGATTGGGATTTCATTGAATGTGTAGATTACTTTAGGTAGTATTGACATTTTCACAATATTCAGTCTACCTATGCATGAACAAGGCAGGTTCTTCCATTTATGTAGATCCCTTGTTGTCTACTATAGTAGCATTTTATAGTTTTCCTTGTATAGGTCTTTTGTATCTCTGGTAAGATTTATTCCTAGACATTTTATCATTTTAGCAGCTATTGTAAATGGTAGGAGCTCTGGTAGCATAATGCCTAAGGCATTTGACTGCTAACCAAAAGGCTGGTGGTTCAAAGCCACTCTTCAGAAGGAAGGTTGAGCAATCTACTTCGGTAGTGATACTGCCTCGAAACCCAAAGAGGGGGCTGCTATGAGTCAGGTCTGACTTGACAGTACATAACAACAACAACATTGTAAATAGTATTGTTTCTCTTAATTCTTTTTTAGAGGTCTCTGTTTGTGTAGGGAAATCCAAGTGATTTTTGTATGTTGACCTTGTATCCTGCCACTTTGTGGAACCTCTCTATTAGTTCCAGTAGTGTTTTTTTTTTTTTTTTTTTTTTTTGCTGAGTCTCTTTGGTTTTCTAAGTATAGGATTATATCATCTGCAAATAGAGATAGCTTTACTTCCTCTTTGCCAATTTGGATGCCTTTTTTTTTTTCACTTTCTTGCCTTATTGCCCTGGCTAGCACTTCCAATACAATGTTAAATAGGAGTGCTGATAGAGGGGATCCCTGTCTGGTTCCTGTTCATAAGGGGAATGCTTTGACTCTTTCTCCATTAATAATAATGTTGGCTGTTGGCTTTGCATGTTGTTGTTGTTCTTGTTATGTGCTGTCAAGTCGGACCTGACTCATAGCAACTCACAGCATATTTTCCGAGGCAGTATCACTACAGAAGCAGATTGCCCCATCTTCCTTCCAAGGAGTGACTGGTGGCTTTACATATATGTCCTTTATTATGTTGAGGAATTTCCCATCTATCTCCATTTTGCTGGAAGTTCTGAACAGCAATGGCTGTTGTATTTTATCAAATGCCTTTTCTGCATCGATTGATATAATCATATGTTTGTTTTGTTTTGTTTTGTTTTGTTTATGTGGTGGATTGCATGGATTGTTTTTCTGATGTTGAATCATTCTTGCATACCCTGTATGAATCCCCCTTGGTCAGGATGTATTATTATATATATATATATATATATATATATATATATATATATATATATGTTGCTGGATTCTGTTGTCCAGGATTTTGTTGAAGATTTTTGCACCAATGTTTATGAGGGATATTGTTCTGTAGTTTTCCTTTATAATGGTGTCTTTCCCTGGTTTTGGCATTAGTGTTATGCTTGCTTCATGAGTATGGGGGTATTCCATCATTTCTATATTCTGAAATAGTTTGAGTAGTATAGGTGTCAACTCTTCCCTGAATATTTGGTAAAATTCTCCAATGAAGCCATCAGGGCCAGGATGGCTTTGTGGGGAGTTTTTTTGTTTTTGTTTATTCATGACCTGTTGAATGTCTTCCTTTGTTATGGGTCTGTTCAAGTATCCTGTCTCTGAGTGGAATAGTTTACATAGGTCTTGTGATTCTGGAAACTTGTCCATCTCTTCTAGGTTCTCAAATCTGTTGAAGTTTGTCTTCCTAATATTCTGTCAGTATCTTTTTTCATTTCAGATGGCTCTGTTGTGATGACACCCTTTTTGTTTACTATTCTAGCAATTTGTATCTTCTCTTTCTTTTCTTTTGTTAGATTTGCCAATGGTTTGTTAATTTTGTTAATCTTTTTGAAGAACCAGGCTCTTGTTTTGTTGATTTTCTCTTTTTTTGTTTGCTTTCTGTTTCATTTATTTCTGCTCTTATCTTTATTATTTCCTTACTTCTACATACTGTAGGATTCTTTTGTTGTTTTTTTCCCCCTAATTGTTAGAGTTGTTGAATTAAAGTGTTCATTTTGTTTCTTTCCTCTTTTTTGATGTATGCATTATTGCAATAAACTGTCCTCTAGGTACTGCTTTCACTATGTCCCATAGGTTTTGGTAACATGGATCTTCATTCCCATTTGTTTCTAGGAAATTTTTAATTTCACTTTCTATTTCTTCTATTACCCAGTTGTTTTTGAGCAGTGTATTGTTCAACTTTCACATGTTTGATGCTGTTTCATTGATCTTCCTGTCATTAATTTCTAGTTTTATAGCATTGTGGTCTGAGAAGATGCTTTGTAGTATTTCAATGTTTTTGAATTTACTGAGGCTTGTTTTATGTCCTAGCATATGACTTATTTTGCAGAGTGATCCATGTGGACTGTACACGAATGTGAATTGTGCTTTTGTTGGGTGGAATGCTCTGTATATGTCTATGAGGTCGAGTTGTTTGATTGTGTTGTAGAGTTCTTCTTTATCTTTATTAAGTTTTTTTCTAGCTGATCTGTCCCTCCTTGAAAGTGGTGTGTTAAAATCTACTACTAGTATTGTAGAGTTGTCTATTTTCCCATTCAATTCAATTAATATTTGCTTCATGTATTTTGGAGCACTTTCATAGGGTGCATTTTGTTGTTCTTGTTAGGTGTCATTTCCGACTCACTGCAACCCTATGCGCAGCAGAACAAAACACCAGCTAATCCTGCACCAGCTCCATGATTCTTGTTATACTTGAGCCCCTCCTCACATGAACCATGTCAATCCATCTCATTGAAGGCCTTCCCCTCTTTTGTTGACCGTCCACCTTACCAAGCATGACATCCTTCTCCAGGGAATGGTCCCTTCTGACAACATGACCAAAGTAAGTGAGACAAAGTCTGGCCATTCTCGCTTCCAAGGAGCATCTTGGCTGCACTTCCTCCAGGACAGACCTGTTAGTTCTTCCGGCAGTCCGTGGTACTTCAAGCATTCTTTGCCAGCACCACAACTCAACAGTATCAACTCTTCTTTGGTCTTCCTTATTCATTGTCCAGCTCTCACATGCATATTAGGCTATTGAACACATCATGGCTTGTGTCAGGTACATCTTAGTCCTCAAGGAGACATCTTTGCTCCTCAGCACTAGAAAGAGGTCCTTTGCAGCCAACTTGCCCAGTGCTATACATCATCTAATGTCCTGACTGCTGCTTCCATTGGTGTCAATTGTAGAACCAAGCAATGTGAAGTCTTTGACAACCTCAACCTTTTCTCTATTTATCATGATGGTGGTTTTAGGTCCAGTTGTGAGGATTTTTTTTTTTCTTTATATTGAGACATAATCCATATTGCAGTCTGTATTCTTCAATCTTATCAGTAAGTGCATCAAGTCTTCCTCACTTTCAGCAAGCAAAGTTGTGTCCTCAGTGTCTAGCAGGTTTTAATGATTCTTCCTCCAATCTTGATGCCACATTCTTCTTCATATACTCCAGCTTCTTGGATTATTTGCTCATCATATAGGCTAAATAAGTAGGGGAAAAGGATGCAAACTTGATGCACTCTCTTCTTGATTTTAAACCATGCAATGTCCCCTTGTTCTGTTCAAACAACAGCCTCCTGGTCAAGGTACAGATTCCTCATGAGTACAATTAAGTGTTCTGGAATTCCCATTCTTCTCAATGTTATCCACAATTTGTTATGATCCACACAATCAAATGCCTTTGCATAGTCAATAAAACACAAGTAAACATCTTTCTGGTATTCTTTGCTTTCAGCCAAAATCCACCTGACAGCAGTTATGATATCCCCCACGTCCTCTTCTGAATCCAACCTGCATTTCTGGAAGCTCTCTGTCAATATACTGCTGCAACCATTTTTTAATTATCTTCAGTAAGATCTTACTTGCATGCAATATTAATGATATTGTTCGATAATTTCCACATACTGTAGGATCGCCTTTCTTTGGAATAGGTACACATATGGATCTCTATCAGTCAGTTGGGCAAGTAGCTGTCTTCCAACTCTCTTGGCATAGCACAGTGAGTGCTGACAGTGGGGCATCTATTTGTTGAAACATCTCAATGGGTATTCTGTCAATTGCTGGAGGCTTATTCTTTGCCAATTCCTTCACTGCAGCTTTGACTACTTCTTTCAGTACCATTGGTTCTTAATCATATGCCACCTTGTGAAATGGATGAGAATGTACCAGTTCATTTTGGTACAGTGCTTCTACATATCCCTTCCATCTTCTATTGATGTTCCTCATCATTCAATATTTTCCCATAGAATCTTTCAATATATAAGCTCAAGGCTTAAATTTTTTCATCAGTTCTTTCAGCTTGAGAAATGCCGAGTGTGTTCTTCCCTATTGGTTTTCTAACTCCAGGTCTTTGCACATTTCATTATAATAATTGGCTTTGTCTGCTTGAGCTGCTCTTTGAAATCTTCTGTTCAACTCTTTAATCTTGTCATTTCCTCATTTGCTTTAGCTACTCTCTGCTCAAGGGCAAGTTTCAGAGTCTCTTCTGTCATCCATTTTGGTCTTCTCTTCTTTTCTTATCTTTTTAGTGACTTCTTGTTTTCTTTATGTATGGTGTGCTTAATGTCATCCCACAATTCTTCTGGTTTTCAGTCACTAGTGTTCAATGCATCAAATCTATTCCTTAGATGGTCTCTAAATTCAGGAGGGATATATTCAAGATCACATTTTCCCTCTCATAGACTTGTTTTTAATTGTCTTTAATTTCAAGATGAACTTCCATATGAGCAGTTGATGGTCTGTTTCACAATCAGCTGCTGGACTGGTTTTGGCTAAAGATATTGAGCTTTTTCCATTGCCTCTTGCCACAGATGTAATCTGATTCCTGTGTATTCCATCTGGTGAAGTCCACATGTATAGCCATCATTTGGGTTGTTGAAAAAAGTATTTCTAATGAATTAATTGTTGGTCTTGCAAAATTCTCCCATGCTATTTCCAGCATTATTTGTGTCACCAAGGCCAAACTTTCCAACTACTGGTGATTCTTCTCCAACTTTTGCAGTTCAGTCACCAGTGATAATTAACACATCCTGATTACATGTTTGGTCAATTTCAGACTGCAGAAGTTATAAAAACCTTCAATTTCATCATCTTTGGCTTTGGTGGTTGGTGTCTTACTGAGTGGAAATTGAAGCTTCAGTAAAACTAAAGGGTAAGTGTGGGCGAATTCAGTTTTCTTTAAGCCAGGCTAATCATGGAGAATGCAGGATCCTATGAACGGGATCGTTATATTTCTGTTCTTAAGGCATTGGTCCTGGCCCAAAGTTTCTCAGTGTCTAAAAAGCAATTGGAAGAATTTTTACAATGTGTGGATCACTGTTGCCCTTGACTTCCTTGGGAAGGGATGGCTGACCTAATGGTCTGGGAAACCATTGGTTGACAGATGAATGAGTGCTTAAAGAAGGATGGGCTGGAGGATTTCCAGTGCATGTATTTTTAGTTTGGAGTATTTTATAGCTATTCTTGGAATTGGCTGATTGCCCTACTATAGGCATATATCCTATACTAAAAGAATTGAAATTGAAGGAAGAAATAGGGAAACAAAAGATGGAAACTGAACCCACAGATGGGAAGGAGGAGAAACTCTACCCATCCTTGAATCCATTTTTGGATCAGGCTATTGTAGCTGTTACCATACCTGCCAGTGCTTGCCCTCCTCTGCCTTTTAACCCTCTTCCTCCCTCAGGGAAACAAGTCAGTTGTTTGTCACCCTCCTTGCCCCCTTTATCTTCTATACAAGCAATGGTTCAGAAGGCTCAGGCAATGGATGAGGACATTCCATTAGAACTGTGGCTTGGTTTTCTGGTAACTGAGCAGATAGATCTGCAAAACCCTAATCAGGTAGTGTGAGGAAATAATTCATTCTCCCTAAAAACTCTCAAGGATTTGAAACAAGCTGCTGCCACTTATGGCCCAACAGCGCTGTTTGTTAGAGCCTTAATAGAAGCCCCTGCGAAAGAAGCTTTATGTCCCTATGATCGGTATATGCTGGCTAAAACTGCATTTGAGGGAGGAGAATGTATTTTTACATTATTATTTGTTATTATTATTATTATAACAAATATTATTTGTTACGGAAAATGTATTTTCATGAATTCTGTACAGAGCAGGGTATGAGAAATCAGCAGCACAATGTTCCCATCAATTTTGAAATGCTTCCCGGCACTGGACAGTTTTTAGTGGTAGCAACCTCTAAAAAGCTCAATTAGCTTATTCCTTACAAGCACATCAACAGATAGCAGCCATGCCACTCAGGCTTGTTCAAACTACCGGCTGAAAGAGCTGATAATTCTAATTTTACTAAAATTATACAAGGGCCTGTGGAACCCTTTGAACAATTTGTGGATAGGATTAGCATAGTGGTGTCTCAGAGCATTAGTGATAGCATAGTAGCTAATATTTTGATTAAACAATTGGTTTAGGACAATGCCAACAAAGACTGTAAACAAGCCTTGGCTGGAGCAAAGCGCACGATGACTATAACTGATATGATCAGGAAATGTCAAGATGTAGGCACCCACACATACTGTAAATTTATTGGCTGCTGCCTTAGCTAATCAAAAAATATCTGGGGGATGCTTCACTTGTGGTAAAATGGGTCATATTGCTAAGCAATGTCAGAAGTGATTAGAGAAGAGAAAGCCTCCTAATAATTCAGCCTGTGTTTCTTGAACCCCAGGAATATGCCCCAAATGTAAAAAGGGAAAACATTGGTCCTCAGAATGCAGGTCAAAAACAAATCTTGATGGTGTCTCCCTTTCGGGAAACTCCTTGAGGGGTTTACCCCAGTGCCGACAAACAATAGGGGCAGCTTTCACTCTTACTCCATCAGTTAACATTCCCATGCAAAACATTTGCCATGCTACCCAGGGAAGCACAGAACTGGACCTCTGTGCCACTGCCCAAATCGTATTAACCCTAACATGGGTACCCAAGTAATTGGAACAGGAACTTTTGGACCACTCCCTAAAGGGACGGTGGGAATTATAATGGGCTGAAGGGATTAATGGTGGTGCCAGGGGTCATTGATGAAGATTATGAGGGAGAGATTAAAGTGATGGTGTGGGTACAAAAAATTATTACCTTGTCTGAAGGGGCTAAGATAGCCCAACTCATCATTTTGCCAACTGTTAGGACTGGAACATATTTAAATAAACAAAGAGGTAAAATGGATTTGGAAGTATAGATGTTGGTTGCACACAAGTTAATTGGATTCAAGTTACCAAAGACAGACCTCAATTAAGTATCTATAAAAATGGTAAAATATTTGTGGGATTCCTTGACACAGGTGCTGAAGTATTGGTAATTGTGAAATGTCATTGGTCCCAGCAATGGCCAATGGAGGTGTTAGATACTCAATTGAAAGGTTAAGGGAGGTTTCTACCCCTGCCAGAAGCAGTGCAATGTTACAGTAGAAAGACCGTGAAGGGAAATCAGGTATTTTTCAGCCATGTATTTAGAAAAGATCCTTGTAAATTTATGGGGAGATGGGATATATTAAGCCATATGGGGGTATTATTATTTAGTTCAACTGTACAGGTTATTGATATGATGGTTTCACAAGGGTTTGACCCTTATAAAGACCTGGTGGCTACTCAACAAAGGGAAATCCATCCAGTTTCACCAGTGGGAAATGATGGTTGAAAGGATTAGGCATCCCCCTTTACAGTAGGAGCTGCTGCAACAACTCCCCCACCCATGACTGAATCAATTACTTGGCTTTCAGATGAACCTATCTGGGTAGAGCAGTGGCCCCTATCCAAGGAGGAACTTGCAGCATTACATGAACTAGTTCAGCACCAACTGGATGCCAGACATATTGAACACTCTAATAGTTCATGGAATAGTCCAGTGTTTGTAATAAGGAAGAAATCTGGCAAGTAGATAATGTTACATGATTTATGAGCTATTATTCTTAGTATGCAAACCATGGGACCTTTGCAACCTGGTCTTCCTTCACCTACAATGATACCTCTTAATTGCTATTTAATAATCTTAGATTTAAAAGATTATTTCTTTACTACTTCATTGAAACCACAAGATAGGATTAGATTTGCTTTCTCTATTCCAGAAATCAATATTCAAGCCCCTGCAAAATGATATCACTGGGTGGTATTACCTCAGAGCATGAAAAATAGTCCTACTATGTGCCAAAATTTTGTAGCATGTACGTTAGAGCAAATGCGGTCTACTTGGCCAAAGGCCATTACTAGCTATTATGTGGATGATATCCTTGTAGTCACCCTGACAAAGACATACTAAATCAGATTTTCTTGCATTTGAGTGAACAACTTTCCTATTATGGTTTGCAATTATCTCCTGAAAAGGTTCAGAAAACTGCTCCATTTTCACATTTAGGACATGTTATAGACAAACAAACTCTATGACCACAGAAAATTACTCTTCAACTAGATTCTCTGACGACTTTGAATGATTTCCAGAAGGTGTTAGGGGATATTAATTGGTTATGACCTTCCTTGGGCATCATATCTCAACAACTTAGTTCTCTTCTTGATACCTTGAAGGGAGATCCCGCTCTAACCTTGCTCGGACACTTAACAGAGAAGGCAAAACAAGAATTGACCCTAGTAGAGCAATGGGTGTTGGAGGCTCAATTAACCCGAGTTTACACTACAACCCCAATACAAGGAGTCATTTAAGCCATGCGTGAGAGCCCTACTAGAGTGTTATATCAATCAGTGTATCATAGAATGGATCCATCTTCCACACCAATTCTCTACTTCCATTATCACATATCCTACTATGGTAGCTATTTGTATTCAGAAATTACTACATAGACATAAGCTGTTGACAGGAATAGATCTAACCGTAATAAATCAAGCATATACCCGGCAGCAATTACAAACCCTTATTCATAATAATGTTTAAAGGCAAGTCATTACTGCTACATTTATGGGTCAATTAGACAATCAGAGGCCATCTCAGAAACTATTACAAGTAGTGGAATCACACAAATGGATCATTCCTCAAAAATGTATTGATCACCCTATTCCCCATGTTTTGACAGTCTTTACTGATTACACAAGTAAAGGAAAGCAGGCAATCTACTTCCGTAGTGATACTGTCTCGGAAACCCAAGGAGGGGTCACTATGAGTCGGGTCTGACTCGACGGCAAAAAACAACAACAACAAATCAAAAATAAGGTCGAATATACCCCCTATACTTCAGCATAAAAGGTGGAGGCCTATGTTATTATACTTGCTTTTCAAGATTTCTCATGTCAGCCACTTAACATTGTGAGTGATAGTCAACATATGGTTCACTTACTTACCTGTGTTGAAACTGGCAAAATTAAATACACATCCAATGAAGAATTACCGAGTCTCTTTTATGCTTTGCAAAAGGAAATGCAGAAACGCTTTCATCCATTTTATATCATGCATATTAAAGCGCATACCCCTTTGGTAGGCCCTCTCACTCAAGGAAACAAGCGAGCAGATGAACAACTTAGTCTTACTGTACAGGAAGCTATCCAATCCCATGCCTCTTTTCATCAAAATAGCACTGGTTTATGTAAACAATTCCAAATTACTAGAGAACAGGCCAGACAAATAATAAAGAACTGTTCCTCTTGTAATATACATCTCTCTGTGCCTCATTTTGACTTAAATCCTCATGAGCTTTGACCTAATGATGTTTGGCAAATGTATCTTACCTATGTACCTTCTTTGGAAAACAATCTTTTTTAGATGTTACCGTAGATACACATTCTGGATTCACTATGGCTTCAGTCCTAATGGGTGAGGCAGTAAAACACATTATCCATCATTTACTGCATTGCTTTGCTTTTTGTGGTCCCCCTAAACATCTAAAGATGGGTATCTTCCTGGCTTACATGAGTAAATCCTTTTTACATTCTTGTTCCTTTTATTCTATCAACCTTTCTACTGGCATTCCTTACAATCCCCAGGGCCAAAGCATTGTAAAATGAAAATATCATACTATAAAACTTTATTTAGAAAAACAAAAAGGTGGAGCAACAGGGGAGGATCCAAGGACCTTATATTAGAATGTTGTTGTTGTTGTTGTTGTTGTTATGTGCCGTCGAGTCGGCGAATAGCCTATGAAAAGACTAAATAACATCTTATATACTTTAAATATCTTGAACTGTGACACTGATGAGCAGTCTGCTGCCGACAGATATTTTTTAAAGGTAAAAAGGGACACCACCTCTGTCAGGGTTCAGTGGAAGGATGTATTAACAGGTCAATGGAAAGGACCAGATCTGTTGTTAACATGGGGACAAGGATATGCCTGTGTCTTTCCAGAAAATAATGACAAGCCCATATGGATACCAGAGAGACTCATCTGATAATGATGGATCATATCCAGTGCCGCCTTCAACAGCTGTCACTACAGGATTGTCAAACAGGCAGCGGTCACTGAGTCATCAGACCAGGCAAGAGATGCTGCCGACTTGGGGTCAGATTAAGGCATTATCTCATGAGGCTGCAAGAATGGTCCAGGGCCTGGGCCGGCCTCAGACCCCGGAAATTATGTTTTTAGCCAAGGTGGCATTGTTGTCAATTCAAATTACTCCCATAACAAATGAAACACATTGGGCATGTTTGTTTAATCAATCTTGGGTGCTAACTGCTACATACGATGATACTGATATTCCTGTCTTTACTAATTACACTCAGTTGCTTGGGGAAAAGTTTGGAGAATCTATAGGAAAACTATTAAAGGGAGAAAGTATAGTGAATTATACAGCTCTTGCTGAAAGAACCCCGATTTGTTTCACTCTGCATAGCCATAATCCCTTACCATGCTTGAAGCTATTACTGAAAACGCGATTGGCATTTGGTAGTGACCTAACATGTGTGTATTGGGGGATATTGAAATATACAGTATTTTTAAAAATTATACTGTAACTCCTCCCGTGCTGAACTGTCCTAACATATCACAAGATTGGGAGGCATTTCTGCCTTGGTTTAAATGTCACTTGCCTCTCCCAAAGAGGGTTATGGTGTCCTCCTACAATACAGAGCATGACTCCCCACACTATCTTATGGATTGGGGGAATTCTTCCAATGATTCAATGTTCACTAGCTTCCCCAGGTTTTTTCCGGAAAACACCTTACAGACACCAGAAGGACCTGAACAATCAGAATTATGGAGACTGTTTTCTGTAACTGAAACTGTCAATCATTCTGCATTCATTGGGGGACCAGAAGGAGGGACATTTGTCCGGGGAAATCACTCTGATGTACAGGCACGTGTTCGATCCCTGAACGCACTCATGCTGGTGGGAAAAAACATTGTACTGTAAGTTGTCTAAATGTTTCTGAAACTAATGATACTTTAGGAAACTATTATTGGAATGTGACCTGTAATAATTGTTTGTTAAGTCAGTGCTTAACCTCAACAGATCAGTATGTATTGATAGTAATGCAACCACATTATACAGTTCTGCCAGTTAATGTTTCAGGCAGATGGTTTCATACAAAAGGAGAACATTCACTGTATTTACTACAACAAGGGCTTAGTAGACATAAATGCTTCATTGGGTTCCTTACTGTGGGCATGACTACTCTTGCCACAGTGATAGCTACTATGACTGTGGCTGCTGTTGCACTACAGTCATCTATTCAGACAGCCCAATATGCAAATGATGTAGCCTGAAACACTGTAAAGGCATTAGTAGACCAATAGAAAATTGATCAGGGTTTTAAACTCAAAATAGACATGTTAGAGGAAGTGGTATTATCAATAGGGGATGAGCTAGAAGTATTGTTAGTGAGGCAAGCATTACATTGTGACCATTGGTATGAATACATATGCATAAGAGCATACTCTGTGAACTTCAGTAATCTTGAACTCACATGGGAAAAGGTTAAAATGAGGATATTAGGGATAGGGCATGATTCAAACAGTTTTGAAATGCAGGAGTTTCATAAAGACATTCAGAGACTAAAAGATATTCATGCACTAATAATCAACACCAATCAAGTTGTAGACACTATACCTAATAAATTTAAGAAACTTAACCCTTTGAAAAGTATTCCTACATTTCTGTACCACTTTTTACCATACATAATAATGTTTGTAATTCTATTATTTGTTATTTTTTGGGTTCCAAGACTGATATGTCAAGGGGTTTGGTCTCTAACTTCTGAGGTAAACTTATTGCACTTAAAAAATAAAAAGAGAGGAAATGTTGGAGACCAAGAGAGAAGTTATCGAAGGACATGAATGGAAGGCACATGTCCCAACAGCAATAAGAGAAGGCAAGGCCTCTTTTATGATTCAGTGCTTATGTGGCAGAATATTATGTATTAAGAGTAAATGTTATTCCAGTAATGCATGTTTGCTATCCTGCTGGAACATATTATGGTTAGGGTTAATGTACCTAAACATTCATTGTTTCTGTAAAAGCTTTTATGATTATTCAGTTAACCATCCATTATCCCCAGATATGTAAAAGAGTAAAACTTTAACTATGTAGAAAACATCTGATTGTATTCAGTGGATTCCAAGAATAATGATGTAATCATGTGTAAATATATAAATAAGATAAAACAGAAGCACCAGGGGTCGCCCCTGCATGATACGTGGAGCGTCTACCTGGCCCCCGTTTCACTTAATCCTTTTGTGTTGCTCTGTTTCTTGACCTGTACAGCTATGCTGGACGTGGCACCCACAGAATGTGGAAATTATCTTACAATATCATTAATATCACATGCAAGTTAAATCTTGCTGAAGATAATGCAAAAACAGTTACAGCAGTATATTGACAGAGAACTTCAAGAAATCCAAGCTGGATTCAGAAGAAGACATGGAATGAAGGACATCATTGCTTATGTCAGATGGATCTTGGCTAAAAGCAAGTAATACCAGAAAGATGTTTACTTTTGTTTTATTGACTATGCAAAAGTATTCAATTGTGTGGATCATAACATATTATGGATAACATTGGGAAGAATGGGAATTTGAGAACAATTAATTGTACTCATGAGGAACCTGTACATAGACCAGGAGGCTCTTATTCAAACAGAACAAGGGGACACTGCAAGATTTAAAATCAGGAAAGGAGTGCAGCAGGGTTGTATCTTTTCACCATACTTATTCAATCTGTATGCTGAGCAAATAATTTGAGAAACTGGACTATATGAAGAGGAGTTTGGCATCAGGATTGGAGGAAGACTCATTAACAGCCTGAAATGTGCAGACAACACAACTTTGCTTGCTGAAAGTGAAGATGATTTGAAGCATTTACTGCTGAAGTTTGCAGTATGGATTATACCTCAACATAAAGAAAATGAAAATTCTCACAACTGGACCAATGAGAAGCATCATGATAAATGGAGAAAATATTGAAGTTCAAAGATTTCACATTACTTGGTTGCACAATTCACACCCAGGGAAACAGCAGTCAAGAAATCAGATGACGTACTGAACTGGGCAAATCTGCTGCAAAAGACCTCTTTCAAGTACTGAAGGGCAAAGATGTCTTTTTGAAGACTAAGGTGCACCTAACCCAAGCCATACTATTTTTATTAGCCTCATACACACATGAAAGCTGGACAATGAATAGGGAAAATCAATGAAGAAGTGATGCTTTTGAGTTGTGGTGTTGGTGAAGAACACTGAAAGCACCATGGACTGTCAGAAGAACTAACAAATCTGTCCTGGAAGATGTGCAGCCAGAATGCTCCTTGGAAGTGAGAATGGCCAGACTTCCTATCTACTTTGGTCATGTTGTCTGAAGGGACAATTCTCTGGAGAAGAATATAATGCTTGGTAAAGTGGAAGGTCAATGAGAAAGGGGAAGGCCCTCAACAAGATTGATTGACACAGTGGCTGCAACAATGGGCTCAGGTATAATAAGCATTGTGAAGCTGGCACAGGACCGGGTAGTTTTTCATTGGGTCTCTATGAGTCAGAGATGACTCAATGGCACCTAACAACAACACCAACAACCAAGACATTGCTCTCTGAGCTCTCCACTGAATGCTCTGTAATCACTGAGGATTCTCCACTTCAGCTTGTGAGAACCCAAATGTTTTTCCTCCCTCAGTTAGCTCTGGAAATTATTCAAGAATAAATACCCTGTCATTCTTTCCCAGACTTGGGAGATTCCCTCCCCATGAGAACAACCCAAAAGTCAGCAAAAACTAAAGGAGACCAAAAGAAAATTTCAAAAGCTCTTTTTCTTCATGTTGTTGTTGTTATGTGCCATTGAGCTAGACCCTACTCATAGCGACCCTTCCTTGGGTTTCCAAGGCAGTATCACTACGGAAGTAGATTGCCCCGTCTTCCTTCCAAGGACTGCTTCCTTCTGGTTAGCAGTCAAGTGCCATAGGCCCTAAGCTATCAGAGCTCATCTTTTTCTGCATAGAGCCCTTCTATCTACAGATCCACTTTGCAATTTCACCTATCCTAGACTCTCTAAACTCTAATCTCCCCCTTCTCAGCTCTGTGATGCTGCTGCTTCCTGTTTAAATTCTCTTTCTCTGCACCTGTTTTCTGGACATTGGCTTCAGGAAGAAATTCAGGAAGGTTGGAGCGATCACCTCCTTGGTTTCCTTTCTCGTAAAGATTATAGATTTCTGCTGCCTCTTGTGCAAAGTCTTAAAACAGTTTCACGTGTGCTTTGTCCCATTTTATATTTGTTTACAGCAGGATGTTAAATCTAGCCCATTACTCAGTCATGGCTAGAAGAAGAATTCTCAGCAAGGCTTAATTCAGTTTATTCTAGGTGCATAATGAGTCTAATCACCAATTAAATCCTTCATGTCTTTTTCATATGAAGTGTTCTCAAACTAAGCTTTTTTTTTTTTTTTTTCCTAATCTATATTTGTAAAGGAAGCCATAGAAGCCAGACTCAAGCTCAAACCTCTCTGACTCCAGACTCCATGCTCACACCTCTACACCTTGCTGCTTCCCATGTAGCAGGGTTTACACACATATCTCATTTTAAGCTGCTAGTAAACTCTTTTAAATCAACACATTATGGAAAGATAAAACTTCTTTTCTATGGTTGTCTTAGGAGCACCCACCAATTTGTAAACAGTAGGATGTACTTACAATTCAACTTGAATACAGATTTCTGCATTTTCTTTTATTGTATGTAGACTTTTTAGCCCATCTTGATTCTTTTCTTTTTGGCCCATCTTGATTCTTTTATGTATTATATACACTACTTCTTTCTTTCTTTTTTTCAAATGTAACTAGCACTGCTTTGCTTTCTTTTCTTTTCTTTCAATTGGTAAAAATGTTGAGCAATGCAAAGGTAAACATTTATCAATTTCCTTAAATACCTTCATCCAGTATGAAACCCACCCACTTACATTATTCAGGTTTTTCTATACTTACCTCTTTTATCACCCAGACTTATTTATCTCTCTTACCCATAAAGATATAATGAGAGATTTTTTACAACTATTCTGACATATGTCTTTGGCAATCATTTGATATAGAACTC
This sequence comes from Orycteropus afer afer, assembly GCF_000298275.1. Taxonomy (NCBI): domain Eukaryota; kingdom Metazoa; phylum Chordata; class Mammalia; order Tubulidentata; family Orycteropodidae; genus Orycteropus; species Orycteropus afer. Next base: position 27,927,586 of record NW_006921594.1, read on the forward strand.
TAGTAACATAGTCAAAAAAAGGAAATGAGGATTGTTTGACATAACTTGTTAACTAGCGATTTCATGGTAGTGCCTAACATTCTCAACATTCCTAAATCCAGATAAACCATATGCTTCAAAACACAGTAAAGTATTCTACAATGACATGGGTATTTTAGACCTTAGTCAATTCTTAACTTTGAAAATAGAATAATTTACTATTTCTTTTATTATTATTAATTCTGGAAAAAAATACAGGAGTGGCTTTACTAATGTAACAGAAATAACTCCTGGCATGAAAATATAATTTTCCTGTACCAAGACATCTTGAACCCTTTTAATTTCAGCTGTGCAAGGTAGCTTTTCTTTTCCCATTATATATATTATTAGCTTTTAAAATTTTATTTAAGTATTTATTGACATCTATAAATGAGAAGCTGGAGTGAAGAATATCATCATTGATGTGTGATGGATACTGGCTGAAAGGAAAGAATATCAGAAAGATATTTACCTGTGCTTTATTGACTATGAAAAAGCATTCAACTCCATGGATCATAACCAATTATAGAATTTTAGAACACTTAATTGTGCATAAGAGGCATGTGTACATGGACCAAAAGGCAGCCTTTTGAACAGAAGCAAGGGATAAAGCATGATTTGAAATCAGAAAAGATGTGCATCGATACTGTACCCCTTCATCATATTATTCAATCTATATACTGAGTAAATAATCTGAGAGGCTGGGCTATAAGAAGAAGAACATAGCATCAGCATTGGAGGAAGATTCATTAACAACAACCTGTGATATGCAGAGGGCATAACTTTGCCTCCTGAAAGTCAAGGAGACTTAAAAAATTACTAATGAAGATCAAAGACTACAGAGTTCAGTGTGGGTTATAAACCAAAAAAACCAAACTCACTGCTCTCAATTTTATTTGACTCACAGCAACCCCTTTTTAGGTAGTGGAAGGTTGGGCAATCCTACTTCCGTAGTGATACTGCCTCGGAAACCCAAGGAGGGGTCGCTATGAGTCGGGGCCGACTCGACGGCACATAACAACAACAAAAATCTCTGAAGAAGTAGATTGCTCAATCTTTGTTCTGAGAAGTGGCTGGTGGGCTTTAACCACCAGCCCTCTGGTTAGTAGTCAAATGCCTTAAGCACTACACCACCACAAAAACCACATAAAGAACAATAATCCTCACAAATAGACCGATAAGCAACATCATGATAAATGGAGAAAAGACTGAAGTTGTCAGGGTTTTAATTGTACTTGGATCCACAATCAACATCCATGGAAGCAGCAATCAAAAAATCTAATTATGTATTGCACTGGGCAAATCTGTTGCAAAAGACCTCTTTAAAGTGTTAAAGAGCAAAAATGTCACTTTGAAGTCTAAGATGAACCTGACTGAAGCCACTGTCTTTTCTGTAGCCTCATAGCATGTGTAAGCTAGACAATGAAAAAGAAAGACTGAAGAAGAATTGGTGCATTTGAATTGTGGTCTTGTTGAAGAATATTTCATATATGATGGAATGCTAGAAGAATGAAAAAATCTATCTTAGAGGAAGTCAACTGAATGGTTCTTAGAAGTGAGGATGGGAAGACCTCACCTCTCAGACTTTCAATGTGTAGGACTAGTCCCTGGAGAAGGAACATCATGCTTGGTAAAAGTGGAAGACCCTCAATGAGATGGATTGACACATGGCTATAACAACGGGCTCAAGCATAACCATGATTGTGGGCATGGTGTAGGACCAGCCAGTGTTTTCTTCTCTTATACAGGAGGTCACTATCAGTCAAAACCAACTTGAGAGCACCTAACAGCAACAGCAACATCTTTTTCAAGGCTAAAGATTTACCTCTTCTGTTATTAGGCATGTTGTTGTTGTTGTTGTTGTAATGTGCTGTGGAGTCATCCCTGACTCATAGCGACCGCTCTTTGGGTTTCTGAGGCAGTATCACTATGGAAGTAGATGGCCCAACCTTCCTTTCGAGGAGTGACTGGTGGGTTTGAACCACTAGCCTTCTGGTTAGCAATCAAGTGCCTTAGGCACTATGCTATCAGAGCTCCCATTATTAGGCATAGGGAATCAAAACCAGATACAGTCTTTATCTTCATGAAACTCAGAATCCAGTAAAAGAAAGATAACAACAACAACAAAATCACATTAAATGTGTAAAATGACAAATTTGATGATGCCTAAAATGACAGGCACATAGCGTGAGCTGGAGAATTTCACTAAATTTGGAAAATAATATAATATTTTCTAAAAGGAATTGGAAAAAAATGTAGAACAATTGGGATAACATAGCACACAAAAGCATTGTTTTACATCCTACTTCATTGAGTAGTAACTGCAGTGTTAAAAGCTTGTGAGCAGCCATTTAAGATGTAACCATTGGTCTCTCATCTCCAGAGCAAATGAGAGTGATGAAAATCAAAGATTAATGGAAACAATTAGTGCAAGGGACTAGTGGACCATAAAAGAACCTTAGCCTACATGACCCTGAGACCAAAGAACTAGGTGGTACCCAACTACCATTGCCAACCACTTAGAAAAAGATAAAAAACTGGAGATCCTGGAGAGAGTAGATGAAAAATGTGGATCAAAGTTCAAAACCATAAAAAAAGACCAGGCTTACTGCTCTGATAAAGACTGGTGAAATCCCTGAGACTATAGCCCCTGGTCACCCTTTGAGCCTGGAACTGAACTCACTTCTGTGGCTTAACCTTCAGCCAAACAATACATAGGCCTACAAGGTGTACAATTACACCATGAAGGTACACTCCTTAGAATAATCAACCATGGGAGATCAGAAGGGCAACATGTGTGCAGGGAGAACATTCAGAAGCAGTAACACATAGGAAAGAAGGACCCAAGGAAAAGATAACCATAGGGAAGAAGTGGGAAGAGAGCTGTTATGTTGTGGGGATTGCAATCAAAGTCACGAAACAAAATATGTATGAGCTGTTGAATGGAAAATGAATTCACCCTATAAACTTTCATCCAAGTCACATTTTTTAAAAAGTGATTATCTACTATCATTCACTATACCTTTTCCCCCCACTATACCATAGGTAGAAAAAGCTACTATTTTATGAGCGAATGACACTATACCATAGTGGTTAAGGCACCAGAATCTGAAGCCAGACTGTGTACACTTGAATCTTAGCTCCAACTCTTACTGTTGTGTAACTTTGGAAGTTATTTAATCTCTCTGTACCTGTTTCTTCATCAATTAAATTTATGATGAAAATGACAATAATAAGACCTACCCTACAAGATAGTTTTAAAGGAGTAAATAAATTAAAACAGTCTCAAGCTCATAGTGAGAACTCAGTAAATGTTAGCTATTATTCTTATAACTAATATTACAAAAAAATTTTCCAAAGATGAAAATAAGGCCAAAACAAGAACCACATTTATTTCAATGCTAAATAGTGGTGTAATCACAACAAGGTTATTTAGGGGAATATATGTCATATAAATCTGCATTTAATATTAATTAAGGATTCCATATTTGAAAAATTTTCTAATTTATGTCCCATTGAGATATGAATTATTTCTATCTAATAATTTAAGGACACATATAAGAGCAAAGGCTACAAATTACCATCATGTAAAGGATATAAACCAGGAGCCTCAGTGGAACAGTGGTTAAAGTGCTCAGCTGCTAACCAAAATGTTGGT